>NW_009227412.1:0-46052 GCF_000690835.1 Fulmarus glacialis | reverse complement strand
TTTTTTAGTTTGGTCAGAAAGAAAAGGTTGCTGACTGCATGCAGCTCAGGGCCCAGGAGCAGTGGGGACGTGGAGAGATGTGCCTGAGGAGAGGTCAGCTGGCTGTGAGTGAGGGGGGCTGCACTGGGGGGGCTGGGGGCGGGCTGCACCCACCTGTCCCACAGTAGAGTACGGAGTGGTCCACTGAGGCCACTGCTTGCTGGCACCAGGTGCATTCTCAAACTTCAGATTAAAGCATAAAGGTTTTATCTTTTTGTCAGGCTTTTGTTAAAAAAAAAGAATTCTGGGCTAAAGGAAACACTGCCTAGGATTAGAAAGGTGTGAAATTTGTTCTTAATGAAATGGAAACCTCAGCCTACACAGCCCTTCGGGGGAATCTCTTAGTGCAGAGTGTTGTCTTAATTTTATCCTCTTGATTCATGCAGAAAGTACCTATATGCTAAAAAGAAGTCAGGTTCTTCTTCTATAGGGATATTTTATGTAGTGATCATGCTGCCCAGGGTGCAAAGAGGGCTTGGTAGAACATTGCTGAGCACTGTGTATTCAGGATCTGAGTGTTTAGGAAAGCACAAAGAGATTGAGTAGGAAATGCTTTGAGGTTTCTTCTTTCCACTGTCTTTACATATTGCTCACTATGTAAATGCCACCTTCTCTTGTGAGGAAGGACACACTCTGCTTTCACCCCTGACTGCATGGGCACTGTATATCCAGTGGGATAACCTGTAAGAGCAATCCTGGTTTTGCCATTGACTTATGGCATGGAGCCTTTACTTGTGCAAGTGTCTTCCCTTTTCTGATCCTTCTCATTTCTTTACAATGGACTCACTGTAAAGCACTGTTTACAGTGCATATTGCTGTCTAACACAAGCTTGCTTTGCCTTTTCAGGAGGGTCTACTCTCTCTGCTTTAGGCCTCTATTAACATCATTGTTTGGCTTTTTTCAGCTCTGAGCACTGTGTGGGGTGAGCTCCCCTTTATCTATAACATAAAAATTACCTGTATGGTAAAGCAGTGTGCAGTCCTGGCTTGTGCTTTGTGGCAATACTGAAATATGAGTAAGAGTTAATCACTAGTGCAACTCACTAACATGAAAATGGAAGTCTTGTACCTTGAAGAGAGGAGAACAGGTATTTCGGACAACAAATAGTATATTTGGCTATTAATGTCCTTAATTTAAAAAAAAAAAAAAAAAAAAAAGAAAGGAGGTAGAGGCATGGAGGAAAAAGTTGTAAAATAGGGTTGTCCCTGTAGTAAGACCAGACATTCAGCTGTTATAAATTGGCAATGATCCACTGGCTTCAACACAGCTATGCTGATCATGCCAGCTGAAGAACTGACCCTGAATATTATCAAAGTTTTCTTGGAGGTGACAGGAAAAGAAATCCTTTACAATTTCCTCTTTAAGAACTCAGGATTTCCGTTTTTATAACTGCAAACTTCTGAACAATTCAGAATGAAATGTGGAACACAGAGACAGGCAACACTGCACTGACTGTATTTGATTAGGGTAATCCTTTTTTTCCTTCTATGTGGTTACTACAGCCAAGCAATTATTTATCATACTATCAATTGCTTGAAGCACTGTAGACTACAGGTTAAATATTCTCATGTCAGTGTGAGCTTCTGCTCCAAGTTCTCATTGAAATCTAATGACTTTCATCTTCAAAAGAAATTTTAATGAGTTCAAAGTATCTACCCTTCTGTTTTAATTGTTGTACTTCATACACTTCACATTCTGCAGATCAAAACCACCTATTTTTCATTTTTTTTCACCTGAAAATATTGTTGACAAGCTGTTTCCGGAGCTCTCTTCTTCTGTCCACTTTTTATTAGTCATATTCATGTAAGATATAAATCCAGAAATATGCAACACATGCACATTTAAAACCCGTAACAGATCTAGTACTTACCACTGAAGAAGTTAACATGTGCCAGCCACTGTTGCTTTGATTAGCCTGAAATCAGAGATGTCTCAGATGCCAGTGTCTGTAACAGTCAAATAAACCCATTAAATAAGTGGCAGTAAATGTATTTCGTACAAGCGCCAAGACTTCACCTGGACTTCATGTGGAACAAAGCACAATAAAAGGTATTTCTGTGCCTGTATGTGTAGGCAGCTACATATATACTGGTGTCCTGTCCTTTTCTCACTTCCATGTGCCTGCTGCACGTATTTCTCAGGTGCCATTCGTTCAGTCCCATTGGCATCTTCACATGTTCTTGTGTTTTCATAATCCCCTTTTGCTATGAGCATCCTTCTTTCACTCGTCCTCATAAATATTAATTTCTGTGGTCTGGTTGAAATAAATATAGATAGACAGCTTTGCAAGTGGAAAGGTACCAGGTTTTTTCTAAGAAGTTGTAGTCTTGAATTCAAAGTTCCGATCAATATTTAGAATGAAAATGAAACATGGGTGTGACCTGTGATTGGCTGCCAGCAATTGTAGGGATTGGAGCTCTCTGAAGTATCTGACCTTAATAGTTAAGTTTCCAGTATTCTTAACAGGCAGTACTTGATTTGTTCTGTTCCACCAGCCCTTTAGAGAGAATTATTTCCTTTTTGGTTTCTTATAAAATTGTGTAATATACAGCATTTTAGGATCTTACATCGAAGTATAAAACATTACTATGCTGGAGAGAGTGAGCCTGGTAAGTCATTGGCATTGCAACGATATACTGGATGGATATAGATTGAGTGATTCTTTTCCTATTGGGCTTATCTGGTTGTTCAAAGAGCTGTACGATGCTGCTCCAGTAACAATGGCTAGCAGAATATTAAAATGTTGGCCTCCACACATTACTAAAGGTAAGCCAGATCATTTAAGTTCTCAAGTGCCATATGTGATGATAAGCCAAAACTAGAACTATCTCCTTATTATGGTTGATCTTTTTTTTTTTTTTTCTTTTTTTTTTAAATTCACTTGTGACCGTAAAGAAGTATTAAGACGCTACATGGTTCACTAGACCAAGCTTTACCTCAGTACCTAGAGAGGGACCAAACACAAGCACAAATCTAGGTATAAGCTATTAATATATATTAGCAAAAAGTTCAACATTGATGTTTCTACACAGTTTTTGTTACTGTATGAAACCTTCTTGGGAGAATGCAATGGAAGAGCACGGTTTAGTATGTGCTTTATCATGGGAAATGAGGAACGCAGTACAAAAATGTACTCCTTACATTCTAAAAGGTATAAAGTGCATCCATTGTGGAAGATTCAATTGGATGTGTATTGCACTCAAGAATAGTTCAGACCCTTGAAGCTCTTCAAAATCTGTGTGGTGTTTAGGATAAGGATTAAATCTGTTTTCAGGATTCCTGAAGTACAGCAGTGAGATACAGATCTAGATGTCTAAATCTGACCTGACTCTTCGAGTATGATTTTTTTTAATTATTTTTAGAAAATAAATTACAAGCTACTACTTGTGCTCATCTCCTTATATGATGGTCCAGCTTTAGAGCTCAGTTACTAGTTATTAAGGAATTTTAAAAATTGCTCTTTTTTAGCTACTAATTTACTATCAGCCATCCAAAGACAGATTGGTAGGATATAAATGAAATGCTATAATTATACAAGGGAGTGGGTCACTGACCTTTGGATTGCAATATCTTGTCTCTTTTGTCCTTTCCTTACACCACCCAGTCTACAGGATGAAATTGCATCTTTTTCTTTGGTTGTCTCAAGAATGAGGTGGTATTGGAAACTAGTGAGGCATGGCACAATGTAGGTGTTCATAGCTTGCAATAATTTACCCATTTTCATTTTGTTTGATTTTATTAACACCTGTGTCTCCAGGGAACGCAGGGAGGAGGGAAAGAAAGGAGAGAATACTTCAGCAATAATCTAATGATCAGCACTTATGCTCCCCCTCCCCAGCCCTGCTGTTATGTCAAATGTCAAGATACCTCACAGCCAAGCAATTTATAATACAAAATGCATATATATATATATATATAGGAAGAGGTGCAGATGGTAGAAAGCTGTATGTCATGACATACCCACGTACACGGAGGACAGCAAGGGAATCATTAAAAATGTGGAATTTTTTTTTTTTTTGTAATGCAGTGGCTGTTTGTCAGCTAGTGTAATTGGCATACATCAATGGAACCACTCAGAAATATACCATCTGAGGAATTAGTCACTTAATGGAAGTTAATCAAAATTCGTTACAGGAGAGTAGCAAAAAATTCTTGGACAGCATTTGGAGACAAAGAAAAAGCACATAAGAAAATACGGGATTGCAATCTGCTGAAGTTTCATGTGGGTATTTGTTTCTGGAGTATTTCTGAAGATATTTGTGTTCTAGGCAGTAGAACACAAAGATTTGCTGTCAAGTTAACTAAAGCATTTTGAGATTTGAGAAATTACAGTAGGGTTTAGTTACAGACCTGATTTAAACATAATCAAATAAATACAACAGCGAACTTTCGAAGTCAGAAACAAAAGAAGAGTTTTGTTAGTGTAATTTCCTTTTCTCCTCCTCTTCTCTTTAATTGTTAGAAAACTTTTTCAGTACAGCATAAATGTAGCATTATATTGGCTTAACTGTCAGTATTATTGTACTTTTTTATATTATAAAAAGAAATAAATCTGTGCAGAATACTATGGGACTATCCCTATTTTGCTTATAAGTGTGATTAATTGATCTTGGTTTTCTTAACAAAGCTACTTCTTTCTTTGCTACTAAATAAATCGTATGTGAATTCTCCATATCTAGGCAAATGCTATACATTTAACAAAGCTTTTCTTAAAAATCCTTTTTGCATTTCATTTCTGATGAAATGAATGTGGTTCCCTGTGTATTGCATTCATAAGACTGGTATCAATACCCATCTGAAAAAATTCTGCCAGATTAAAAAAAAAGGCATAAAATAGCTCAATTTTGTAGTCTCTTTTAATAGAGACTAAATATCTGCAATATCTGACTGAGATAATAGAAATATTGTGGTTATATGCTCTGATCCTTCAGATTTGAATTCTGTGTTCACAATCTCAATGGCAGGTTTTGTTCTTTTCTTTGTTTTCCTGTGATTCATGTATGTGGGAATCTGGTGAGGAGGAAGGATTGAAAGAGAGAAAAGGAAGGGTAGGAAGGGTAAAGTGCAAACAAATACACAGATAATTCCTTACCATCACCTGTCTTGTCCTAGGAGAAATTGGAAGTAACACAGTTTTTAAGATAATGGTATTTCATGAGTTTAAAGTGTGGAGAGAACAAATCAAGCCTACTGCCTAGTTCTCCTCTCTGACTCTTTATAAACATCCTCATTATTTTTTTCACTTTGGGTACAAGAGTAGAAAAGGTAACAGTATCAAGTTTGATATTTAGCCAAACAAAAAGTTGTTGTAGTGAGTGTCTTAGTCTGCAGGTACTATTTTGTATACTCATAAAAGTGCTCAAGATGTAAAATACTACATCAATAAAAGCATACTTAAATCGAAGGTACAGAGTGAGGCCTAAATTAGTGGGTTACACGCTAAGAGAAAGCTGACTTTAAAAAATACATGTAAATTGAAAACCCCATATTCTCTTTTGAATGGCTTGGGTTTTGAGGTCTTACGACTTTAAGAACAGTCTTCAGCAAAGCATATAAGGATGTGCTACACTGCACAGTATGGTGATCTCTGAGCTAACATGCAATAACCCACCTCTGCAGTCAAAAGCAGAGTAGCAAGATGATAGTGCACTTTGATTATACTCACTTTGAGGAGCTTTCTGGTGCCTGAACTAGTGTTTCTGAATACACACCTGCAGTCTAGTGGTGGCAGCTCATTTAAAGTTACCACAAGTATTTATATACCATGGCAATACATCAGAGTAATCAACCTTATCAGATCTGTGGTTTAACCTGCCTGTGAATCATTGGTTTCACTTAGTGGAATTTTTTAATAATCAGGCTTTTTAATTATAATTGAACATAACTAAGGTTTTAAACAAAACATTATTTAAAATTGAAAAGATCAAATGATTTTTTTTTTCCCCTGAAAATATTGCCTGGTCAAAAAAAAACGCAGCTGCAATTATTTGTGGGATTAAATTCAAACTTGTAAATTTTCTCAGTCAAGTGAGGGGGCGCATGGGTAGAGAGAAAGACAAAAGGTTGTGCAGCAGTGGAAAAAAAAAAAGGGGGGGGGGGGGGGGGGGGGGGGGAACCAACCAACCAAAAAAAACCACCTGGAAGTGAAAACTGAAGGCATACTCAAATGGTTGCTTGGATTTGCCATGCCTGTCAGTACTATCAAGCACAGGTTTTGTATTTTGTAGGTTACTGGTTTTGTAGCAGGCGGTGGGAGCTGCAGACTGTGGCAGTACTGTATTGCTTACTATTCGTGCTTTAGTGCTGTAGGGGCAAACTTCTGGGAAAAATGAAAGGTGGTCAGCAGCTGTATGAACAGGCAAACTCTGATGCTATCTTCCTCCTCTGTCTTGATCTCAGTCTATCATCTGTCACATGTTGTTGCTATATAAATGTGCGACAATGAAAAGAAGTCAGTGGAGAGAAGCATGGCCCACTGTTCACTGAAGAGCCAGAGCCACATGGTGTGCAGGTGGACAATATAGTTGCCCTGGCAATGGTAGGAGGGAGGGGAGCGTATTAATAGATTCAAGAATTTACGTCCGCTTGTGTATGGGCCCGTACTGTTACCTTCTGCATGTTGATAACTGTCTATTTTGTGTTTCTTAATTCCATCACCTCTACAGACAGTGAAGCTGTCTTCTCTTCCTGCAAGTGAAATGACTAACACCACAGGTTGCGACTGTCTGTGGATGCTAGTTTGAAAAGCATCTCATACACAGTGTTCCAGCCATCTGTGTGCTAAATCTATTTGAAGGGAGAGCAGTTTAAACCCTCATGTTACTGTGCCTCCATCCATCTAGTTGACTTAACTAAAACTGCAATCTGCCTTTGGTGAGGAACTGCGTGTAACAATGTTATACTTCTGGGTTTTGTCTTTTCCTTTCCCTATCGCATATTTCTTTGGAACAAACTAAGACCCCTAATGAACCTTGATCAAAAGATTATTGGGTGTTTTCAGAGGCTAACAATTGCTGTGCAGCACTAGGAAACCGACTGAGGTTGTAAATAGAAGGTCAGCAATGGTACCCCTCTGACCCAAACTGCATTTTGCTGAGTGAGGTGACATGCTGAACACCACCTCCTTCTCTAGGGATAAAGGTGAAATAATCCTGCACTCATCCTCTTGGGCAATGCTTCCGCTTGCTGTTACATCAGAGTCCTCAGGACATCGAGAAAAGCGTAAAGCATGAAACCTCGCCAGAGCCATAAGCCTCTCCTCGCCTCTCTTGTCTGCTGTTATTGTAATCAAACATCAGATCCAAATGCTTTATGTGGTAGTCTTTGGGGGATACTGGCAACGAGGTTCCAAGGGAACAAAACTATTTACTTCTATATGATGGGGGGGTTTTTTGTTATTCCTTAAGAATTTCCTGATAAGAGAAACAAAGAAACGGGAGACTCTGAATTTGAGAAATTGTTGCAAGAAACAAATAGGTGCATGTTGCCCAGACTGCCACTGCTGATGGCTTGTGGTCCTTTTTTTTTTTTCCTACTGTCATCAGTAACACTGTGACTAAGCATGCTTAAATTTGCCTAATAACCTTTGTATAGCAGCCTGTGCCAGGACTGGTAACAGATGATGGGACCTCACAGTAACTAGTCTGGAAATAAGGATAGAGTCTTATTTGCATGGCTTGGCAGTAACATTCAAGATGCTGTAGTTGTTCTGTATCTGTTCCTTATTTCTGCCTATGTCTACCACAATCACTTCTTCTTTCCGCATCCCAACTCTTTGATTTTAAAAAAGGCAGCTTTGGTGAGTATCAGATGTCTCTGGCATGTCTGAAGTCATAGTATATCAGTAAAGTGACCACAGGATAGTTCTAAAGATCTAATTTGGAGATTAAAATAGCAGGAAAACTGGAACTTATATGAAAAGGACTGGCTTGGTAGTGCTCTTGGAATTCTGTTCAAGAAGGTGCTTTCTGAAGGTGTTGCTTAGAAGAGTCAATGACTGGTCTCTTGACGTGGTACATAGGGAAATTTCCTCAGTCATCTGTGCATTAGACATTATGCAAGCTTTTCAACAGTATATTGAGATTTTTTCATCTCTGGGAGCATACCATGATTGGAGGCAGGGGGTATGATTCTTCAGCAGTAATGGTTGATTTCCTATATGCTCAGAACCAAATTCTTTGCTTAAATATCTCTCTTCTTTTTTTTTTCTTTTTTTCCCCCCTCCTCCTTCCATATACAATCCACTCTACCACTTTGATCTACTCTGAAACACATAGGTTATGTCAAATACCTCACATTCACTTCACTAACCTGTGCAACCACAGCAAACATTAGCCCAAATAACTATTTAGCTTCCCAGCTAGACACAGATATGTAATTTTGCAATATTCTATGCAAATTATTTAGCTGTGACTTTTCCTGTACTTCTATATGGAAGTAATAACTGTAACTTTTGCCCAAGAAAGACCCTCTTTTAACATTAAAATATATTGTCCCCTTAAACATAAATTTTTGCATGTGCTGTTTTACCTCTCACTATGATAGAAGTTATTAATAAACCACTAAAACTAGTAAAATTGTCACCTGTTACTTTAGTTTTCTTTTACTTTCCAGCCCCCCCCACCTCCATTCATCTTTGTAAACTCCTTTTCCTTCTAAGAGCTTTGCTAAATGCTGTGTTGATCAGAAGCGGCATGATAAGGCTCCGGCTAACATGAGTGACATGCTAAACTAAACATAAACTTTCACCTCCTTCCATGCCTGTACTTTTTGTGCATCAGCAACATGCTGTCAGTATTTTAACCAGTAATTCTCACAGTATCTTCCTCTTGCTTATGATAAACTGCATTTCCCAGCATTATGTGTTCAGATAATTTGAGGACCCCATTGTTTCCCTCAGACAGGGAATTATGTGATGAAATCTGTTCAGACTGACTTCAGCCAAGCATCTGAGCTAAAAGCTCCCTTATAAGGAAGGGCAGAGAAACATCCCTTGAGTTTATCTTCATTGAGGGTACTTCATTCTAAAAGTCTACAGTTTGTTCTTTAAAGGTACACAGGGTTTGGTGCTAAAGTAGGTCAGTGTCCAACTTGTATACAAATCCAGCAGAAAGGTTTAGGCGATCCTCTTTCAGGAACGGTGACTTTTTCTATATTCTCCCCAAATCTGAACATCACACAGCTGCTTGATACTGCAGTTTAAAACACAATGGAAATCATTTAGTCAAACAGAATGCACTTATCCACGTGTTGTATTTGATTAAGGACACTAGGGTTAGCAGCTTGATAAATAGACTATGGTCAACTGGGCCAGTAGTGGCTACAGAAATTCAAACCCCTAATCTTATATCTTATCTGAATGCATTTACTTCAGCAGAAAAATATCCTCATACTACGCAGGAAAAATCCTTCTGTCCAAAACCTGAGGGAGAAACTCAATGTACCACATCATCTGTGCCAGTTTCTGGAAAAGGCTTCTTTTCAGAGTATTGCTTAACCTTACCTGAACACATGGGATCTGATGCACCTTGGTATATGTCCAAACTAAAATGCTAATTTCAATAGGGCAGTTAATGTCTTGCAAGATTTTAGGCCTCGTGGTCACTGTTACGTTACAAGGGACATCATTAAATTGTATATGAAGTCTACAATTTCAGTTCGTGAAGGAATTAAGAAAAAACATTTTAACTTATAAGTCTATATTAACCTGTTTCTCAGAAACGGATAGGTAACATATTCTGAGGAGTTTAACTGAATGCTGTTTATAAACTGACTGTACTTAATCTGAATTGATTCCAAGATTGCTATTATTATGTTAAACTGAACAATGAGAACTCACTTTTACTGACAATTATGATGATAATGTATGTGATGCCTAGATAGTTCTCTTGTATAAATTTCTGATCTGATGCACCATGAGAGGCACAGTGATGTGGATAACCTAAGTTACCGCTCATCCTACTGTAGTACTATAGAAATAATGTGTTCTTTGGTAGCTGATTACAATAACTATGCAATATACTGCTGATGAGAACCCCTTCTTAACTGACTTTGAGTGCTGGTTCATTTAGCCTCTCACTTTTTTAGAAGTTCAGTGCTATGAACTCTGTACTTCAAGTAAAAATACTATGGTAATTACTCACTGGGGATGAGTAGAAAGTTTCACTATGCAGTGAACAAGCACCTATCCCCAGCAGGAGCAAGATTCAGTTGTCTGCCCAGCTGATCTGCTGAATATGGTGTTCAGTCCACCATGCTCACCGCTTTCTCATTTGAGGCATTCCATGCACCATAAGCTCTACTCAGAGCTTATAAAAAGGGTTACCTTCTGAATTGCCTTTAGAAGGTATTTACAAGTCCTCCTTGCTTTGCCCTTCCTACCACAGACCACCTTGTAATCTAGATTTTCAGTCTAGGTTGACCATTCTCATGGGTAACTGTCATTCCTTTTTAGATGCTTATAGTAGGCAAACCTAGATGTAAAAAACATGTAGGTGGGGGACAGTCTGTTTGGATATAACCCATGCAGTTAAAGGGATATACTATTAAACTCTAACTTTCAAAGTCATTAAAGAACTGTCCTGAGTATAAAAGTCAACTAGAACTGTCCTTTAATGAACCAAAGTGTTCCAAGAGGGAAGAAGGAGATGAAGCCTCTGTTATACTGGTAAATTAAAACAATCATAGCAGACTCTCTGTTAGGCTTCAGTTAATGCATGGAAGGGGCTAAAGGCATAAATACAAAATAATAAATATTATCTGATGTCAATAAGTTTTAACTGGATTTTAGTTTATCTGTACTTGAGTTTGCTGTCAGGATATTTTTATATGCAACAGTACAATGAGTAATCTTTGAGATAATACTTCAAATGATGAAAGTAAACAAAATTGAGACTAAAGATTTTTAGCTATAAGACAAGAGTACATAGCTAGTATTTGAGGGTTTTTTTGCCCCCACTGTGTTGGAAATACAATGAAAACCAGCATGAAAACCCAAAACAGACCTTTGAAGTCAGAAGTCTAAAAGCTGACATTCAAATTAGCCTTAGCTTTGAGTTCATCAAAAATGTAAATTATTCCTCTATATACACTGTAAATGCTTTCATATGACAAACATTTGTTTACCTAACTTTGTGGTGCTCTGATAGATTAAAATGTGTCTTCTACGTACAAAGTAATCTCTTCATTTTCTTTGTCCTCAAATAGACCTTCGTATAAAACTACACGTTTCTTCTCTAAAGATTCTGTGTAATAAAGCTGCTTGGTTTTTCCTTTTCTTTTAGGTAGTTACCAAAAAAACTGTTCAAGTGTATACAGGCTAACAGTTTCAAAAAGTAAAGAAACTTACTGCTGGTGGGGAAGCAACATGTGAGCTTTCTTTACGTAATCGTAAATTATAAATACCAGAAATAAAAAGGTATCTTTTTTTTTAATGAACATAAATATTAACTGCAAACCTTGATTTTTTTTTTTTTTTTTTTTTTTTTGGGGGGGGGGTGTCAAATTTCAGGAGCAGTTTGTTCTCAATCATAACAAATTGAGAAGCATAGATAGTATCAAAGTCTTCTTGGGAAATTATTACTGTTTTTTGAAAATGTAGGTCATATCTATGTAACAAATTGAAATAATCCTCCCAAACATAGGCTTATCATAAAAATCCATTTATTTTCTGATTCTGTCTGAATACATATATCTACACAAATCCAAATTGATTTAATAATTTCTTCTGAGGGAGGTTTAAGAAACAATTATGTTTTCAATCCATGCAGAGTCAAGAGAAGATATTTGAAAGGCTTACTCCAGTATGATGTTTGATGTTTTCATGACTGGAGAAAATCCTGAAGAGACAAACTAAACATGCATCAGTCCATGCCATTCATTCTGAGGGCCTAGTGCTGATAACTGTTTCATGACGATCCCTATATTTTTAGTCAGGGTTTTTTTTTTAATATTTTTTTTCATTTCTTTTTTTTTTTTGCATTCACCAGAAGTGAATGCAAAGATGGAGAAGCTTCCTTACATTCTTTAGCATCTTTACTGGGTTTGGAGGCAACAAAAGAAGCTTCTAAATATCACAGAGTGAATCAGTGAGATGGCAAGGGTCTCTGTAAAAAGAGTGAATACACACGTGCTCAAAACTTCAATATGTGAAGTTACTTATCTTCTGTATTTTTAGGAACTCATCTGGCTTTATTACCTCCTTGCATCTTAAAAGATGAATATGTTTGAGATGCTCTCAGTCAGCAAGTTTTTTTGAAGGATTGGGCATTGAAAAGATGGAAAAAAACATTGCTGTGAGCTGCATTACGTATAAAGAACGATCACATCTCTTCCAACTGCTGTCAAGATTGGCCTTTAAACAGAGGAAGTTAGTTGTTACACCTCTTTTAAGGAGAAAGTTCACCAAAAGGTTTGTAACAAAATAATCTGTAGATAATATTAACAAAAAATAAAAATAACCGAAGTTGCCACTCATCCCTCTGCTGAGCTGCTAAGTAAGGACAAACAAATCATTTCCCGGTATCAGATTTGTTCTCATTGCAGTATTTTTTTTTTTATGGTGTTCAGTAGAAGCCTTCCAGTGCAGGAAAATAAAGGAATGAGAAAAAAAAAGACAAGATTATAGTCAACTTTGGAAGTCTATTTGCAGAAAAGTGATTTCTGGCAGATTAAACATCATAAATTTTGCCACTTCATGTAACGACAAACCTTCCTTCTCATGGAAACATCTCTTTCTAGGCATAATGGCAGTATTTCAATTTTAGCATGTTATAATTAAGTGGTGATCTTTAGCCTGAGCAACGTAGTGCATAACTGAGGCACCTGAGTTAGGAGGCTTATTCGCCTAGGTAGCACCTACATAGGTGTCCCAATTACATAGAAAACTGTCAAATGTATAGAAAGCTTTGAGACAAAAGCTCCCAAATTTAGCTTCCCAATACTGTGCACCAGACTTCCTCCTTGAGGAGGAGGCTCTTAGGGGGATGTGCAATAAATACGAGCAAGCTCTAGTTACCAGAACAAATTTGCAGTCTCATCCAGTATAACTGATACTACTGGAGCCAGATTTTGAAATGAACTAGCAAAGATGTCTGCAAGAGATCTTTTCAGTTGAGACGCTGCAATCTGATCTTTCAAGAGCTCAGTGGCCAGTGCCATGAAATCCACCCTGGTGGGCATTGACCCACTGCGATGGCACAAAGCTTTTCATCAACCTATTTGCATACAAGTGATTGCTAACTGCGCCAGCTGTACTGCCTACATGCATGCCCTAGCCCTGTTTTAGCATGCTAAGTTCCTTATGGTATCATTCTTTCTCAAAGCAAAACAGTTTCTATTCCTCGCTTCACGCTGATGTTGTTCTGCGTAGCCATGATCTGCTTAAATAGCCCAGTGTAGCCATGACTAACAAACCATTTGTATTCACAGCACCAGCTTCGGGGGAAAGACACATGGTGGCTATCAAGGGATTTGAACACAGAACAAAACACAAACACCCAACCTGTTTTAAATAAAAAAATCTTTCCTGCTTTAAAGAAGTTTGAAGCATTGAGCTGTGGCCTATTCTGAAAGGCCCTTCTCTGACGCACTGAGTTGTTTCTTTCAGTGTAAGCAACCGCCTCCTTCCTAGCAGCTAGAGTAATCAATAAACTGGATCCAGATTACTGAAAGTCCTGATTTAAGTGGATGAGAGAAAGAGAGGGAGAGAAGTGGGTTTAGTTCCATAGCATTCATAGCTTGCGTGTGTATTTTGTATTTATAAACAGGGATGAGCTTTGCAATTTTTAGTGATACTTTGAATCCTGTTTTTCCATCTGAATATTTAACTTGCTATCTATCTAATCAAATCCATCATTTTCGGTATATTTTGGCTTGTTTTGCAGGTCAGTCATATATAAACAAGCACATTAACACCAGTTCAGCTTCCCTTGTTCACCTGCATAATACTATTGAAATCATATGTATGTAAAAAGAAGTGGATTTTGCCCTCTTTTTTAGGCTGTTTTATTCACTGAGTCACTCTTTAAGTGAGGGTCACTCCTTAAGCCCATTGACTTCCCGTGTATTCCTATTGCCAGAGTCTAACAGGTAGACCCAACTGTTGGCTATGCATACCAAAAACTCCTGTT
Organism: Fulmarus glacialis; assembly: GCF_000690835.1. Classification (NCBI taxonomy): domain Eukaryota; kingdom Metazoa; phylum Chordata; class Aves; order Procellariiformes; family Procellariidae; genus Fulmarus; species Fulmarus glacialis. The sequence goes on along the minus strand of NW_009227412.1, from coordinate 31,883 downwards.
AAAGCCAATGGAAAGTTAAGGAGAACCTTTTTTTTTTTTTTTTAAATGAGGAAAATGTTAGTTCTCTGAATTAAAATTATTACTGATATCAGTGAAAAAATTGCTTTTGTGACTTCAAATGCCATTTGTTAGAGCTCTGTTAACACGTATGCAACAGGCTGCTTTTTGTTGCTCTGTTAGCCTGTATTTTTTAAGGCATGGAATTCACTTAAGAAAAATTGGTTGATACGATATTGGATAAATAAATTTTAGATAGATAAAAACACAAGTACAGTACTTAACTTCACACGTAGCGTTGCCAACAAAGTAGTCTGTAAAGGCTGAGCCTGAAATGTATATGGAAGTTCTTCACGTCAGCTGGGTGTTGAAGGTTGTGTTTTATGAGTACAGTACATCAATTGATAGATATGAGGTAGCAATCAAAATGTAAATAGAACTTGGTTTACATTAGTTTGCTGTATAGATATATTATATATGCTTTTAGGAAGCTGGACTCAATTTCAAAGCATATCTTTAATTCATGAATTGTTAAAATGAATTCCATTTGTGGCTTAGAAAATATTGTGATTAAAAAATTATGCTTTTTCTGAGCTGAATCAACTTCATAATTTTACATTATTCCTGTATGGAAAGCTGAACCAGAAAGGAGCCCTCTTGTTTGTTCCAAAAGCATTGCTACCTTTTTTAATATTGTAAAAAAATGTTTAGTTGACCGATTACTTTCACTGTGACAGCTGCACCTTCAGTAGATTCTAATAAATCCAACTTAGGTTAAAGGCAGTATTTCAGTATTGGTATGGGTATATGCTTCACATATTTAAAGGACCATATTCTGAGGCCCATGTTGTGATGTACTCTTTCTAGTTATGCATTTATGGCTTGTATATGGTAGCTATATAGTGGGATAAAACTTCTAAGCTGCTCTGCCTTCCACTAACAATGAATAGAGGAAAGGGCACATATATCGATAGGGATGATTTTTACCCTTATCCTTCTGTTCAACTGTCCTAGCAGTCTCATTCTTTTGGGTGTACAAAATGAAGTCATTTGCAGAATCTTAGATAAATTTTCTCCTCCCCAGATGACCTGATAATGCCAGTGCCTGTTGTATGTGATAGAGAAATGTAACAATGTGCTCATTCTCACAGCAATCTTAGTTTAACATGAGCAGTCTCAACAGAGAGATGAGTGAGTAAGTGGCCAATTCTCATCTCTGATGAAAGGTTCTCTAGGGGATATCTTTTATGTGACGACCTACAAACCTCCAATTCAGGAGGCAATTAGGTGACTATCTGGATTATGCCCTTTTATTCTAGGACAGCAATCAGTTAATAACCCATCTACTAACGTGTGAGAGATACATACCCTTTCCCCTCATTTGCAGCCTGTATTACGTGTGTTATTCAAAAACAAATATTTACACTCAAATCAATGCATGAGCCTTAAATACATTACTGGGATATTTACTACAGGCTGGTATCTCTTGTTTTCCAGAACCTAACTGACCACTACCAAAATAATTTTAAAATGCTAAACTTATGTCAAAAGTCATGTGAGAAAACTTTAAATAACAAAATGCTTAATTATTTTGTAGCTAGGCATGCTGTTACTAATGGCTACATTTAGTGATGGAGACTATAAACTGTAAATCATACCAGTGTTTCCCATGGCAGAGCAAGCTGCAATCGTGATCTGACAGTGCCCTTTGACCTCTCTAAGGAAGGCATAGTGGGAATTATGTGAGGACATTATGCTTGATTAGTCTCTCCCTAGTTTGCCTGGGTGGGAAGATAATTGAAAACACAATGGACTTTGGAAATTGAAGGTTCTGAAATGCACTTTGCAAACACATGCAATTTTAAATCTATAATGTGTCATCTATATCAGCAGTGAACCTTTTCTTCATTACATAAATACAATTCTTCTGCTAATACAGTGCAAATAGGGGTTAGGCAGCATCTGCAGCTATTGCAATCCACACTTCAAACAGCAGTATCTGTTTTATATTCTTAAATTCTGAGAATTAAATAGGAGCTTGGAACAGAAGAACTGATTGTCTGGTTGATTTCACGTTCTCTGATTTATAGCATTCAATAAATAAAGAAGTTGAATTTTGTCCACTAAGTGATCTTATAAAAAAATTAACAGTTTAGCTTATACTTGAGGAGAATTGGGAATTGGGGAAAGAAGGAATTTGGTTTAGCTATTTTAATACACTGCATTTATAAGCTAGCACCAAGACTATTATTCTGGATGTTTTCTGGTCTGTTGAGTCCTAATGTAGCTAATCTCCAACAGATAGTGCTGCCCAGGGTTCCTGTAAAACAATCATCTGCAAACATATTTATTAACCTTTGTTACTTAGTTTTCTGCAAAGTTGCTGAACAGTCTACAGCATTTATTTACAATACTGACTCCTATTAGATATCATTAGGTACATAATAATTATAATAATTATGTGCATTGCTTAGGCTACCCTGCTAAATAACAACCACTTTTATTCAGAAGTCATAATTGCAGCAGCTAGACTTAAAATGAAATCTAATTAGATTTCAGTTCACCCCCTTTCACACATAATCTATATCTACTGTATAGCTATGAAATCTGTCCAGCAAAGATTAATTCATTTAGCCTGACAAAGTATTATCTCTATGGTCTGTCAGGTAAAAGTTATAAAACAGTGAACACTTTGTAAAAGCAAATAGAATTGTTATAGTAGAACGTCAGGGGTTTTGTATGACTTCTTGAAGAAGGCATAATGCTTTTTCACAGAGCTATTTCAGTGGTAAACACATTGGGTTTTTGCAGCCATAGCTGCATTAATGAACATAATAATTCTGTAACTCGGTAGTGGGATACAACCTTAAAATTAACTGTTACAAGTTTACTGAGTTTTGCAGATTTTAATCTGATCTTAATGTGAAGCTATAGTCTTGTGTGAAATTAAGAAAGTCTGCAATCTTTTGGGCAAGGAAAGGTGGAAACACAAACTTACAAGGTGAAGGAAGTGTGGAAGTGAAGTAATCTTTAAAACTACATGGTGATTCATTTACTAAACCTATTTTCTTTCGAAAGACAGAGCCAAGAATTAGCTGATACCTTCTCAACATTAACCATTTTCCCTGGGACATGACCCCATCTACACATTCATATAATCTTTTTGCAGGGCAACAGCTAGCAGTGGCCATATTCAACCTATGACCATGGAGTGTTTTACTGTATAAGAAGTCTCATTAAATAATTTTAGTAAAAGTTTTTAAACCTTGGATGCACCCAGGAAGGCAAAGTGAGTGGAGAGGTCAAGGAATAAATATAAGGAACAAATTCCGTTCTGAACATCCAACAGGTTAGGAGCAGCACAGATCAGGATGGTCTACACATTATTTTTTCCACTAAGGGTTTTGGAGAAGGGAGCAGGTTCTTTAAAAAAGGCTGTACGTGAATTTGTTTGAGTACCCATAACAAGTTGTTCAGTGGCAGCTTTTTGCCAGGTAGTCTAAATGTATCTGGAAACAGTTATTAGTGCAGTAAAAACTGTGTGTGTATATTTGAAAACTGCAGACTCTACTGCTTAGTAGAAGTTATGCCAATTGGTGCATTAAGTAGATGGTCCAATGTGGGAAGGGGGGGGTAGGTGTATGCATACCAGTCCTGAGGATGTTTCCAGACTGAGATCTATTTAGGGTGTTCTGCTGGGGCAGGAGGCTGCCCTGTGACGATCTCAGTCTCTCCTGGAGTTCCTCAATCCCCACTTCTTATTCCAGTCCCACTCCAAAGCCACCTGATACTTCCCAAACACTAAGCTGCTTTCACACAGCCACAACCAATTCCAAAGCCATTTCTTCCTCTTTCCACAAAACCCCTGTGCTCCTTTCAGCTCACTTTATCTTTCTGCCATGGATTTCCACCCACTTCATATAACTAAGTTTGAGGTTTTGAACTTTAAAACCTCTCTTTGGACGCTGCCTGAATTTGGCAGCCTCCAGATTCTGCAGCTGCTGTGGTGACATTTTGTAAGTGCCAAGGTTTTGACTGGCCATCTTTGGTGTACGTACCTCCTGGGAAACCATTTCAGTCTATGTTTTCACTATAACTACTGTCATCTACAATAATGATAACACATCTGACTTAAAACTACCTTGTTTGATTCCTGATAGGAATCCTATTGCAGTGATAGCAAGGTTAGTATGGCTGATCTAAAAGAAAATTACTTCATTTCTATAGCTACAATGGAAACAAAGGGCTATATGAGCACACACAAACAATACGTCTATACAGACATATATATGTTCTCTGAGAGACTACCTTCTGAAGTTTTCAGCTAGAATTTTAGAACCTTTCCTCCTGGAGCATCACTGAACCAATAACATCAACCCTTCATGTAAAATTTCCATTTCTGTGCTTTATTCTGGTTGGCCAGTTCTCTCATCCTTTAGTGATTCTGAGCATGCATACCTGCTTAATGCATGTATATATCCACAGGCATTTCATTTATCTCAGTTGTACTGATTGAGAAATATTCATCCAGAAAAAGATGGGTGACAGGTATTGACAAGCACAAGATATTAGGAAGGGTGCAAAAGTAAATCTGCTTCAGGAGTTTTGGAATAGTTAACAAATGGACTTTGAATTCTTGAAAGTTCAGCTTATTATTACTCTGCAGTGCAATACTGTGCACTGATACCTTTGTTCTTGTGGCACCAGCAATACCTTCTTTTTCCTCTCAGCTGATGAATTAGAAGTTACGTGCATCTGAAGTTACCTGAAAAGGTTATATGGACTGTGAAAGAAATTAATATTGTGGGTTGACGTGGACCAAATTCTTGTGATAGCTGTAACTGTCAGATTTACCTATCCATATCTAAATAAGGAGGACCTTTGGCTTTCAAGACCACCTGAAAACCTCTGACATTTATGGATCTTTGAAATATGTTGTTCTGAATCCTTAGTTATTTTATCATGGACAATGATGTTCTGAATATGGCTACACGACTGGAACTGGTTACCCAGACCTGTTATGGAATCTGTCTGTGCAGGTTTTGAAGAGTCAGCTACAGAAAGACATGGCTGTTCTAGTGCTAACAGCAGACCTTGCCTGAGTGGAAGTTTGGACTAACTGACCTTCAGCGTTTCCTTCCATCTAACACTCCTATGAGTCTGGGATTGTCTGGAAAATAATGTTAATTGTTTTGCGTGGAGTATAGCTCCTATAAATTGACTTGAAAGCTTCAAATCTGCATACAATTGTTTTGGCGTTCATCTTGAGTTTTATGAGATACATTAGTTAGAACCAGAATACTGAAAAGGTGCAAATTTTGGCCATGAATTGTCATAATGAGAGTTTCTGAATGATGGAAAATCTGCACTAGTTACTTAACTTTAGTTGGCTTTCAACTTCAGTGCTGGCCTTTCCTGGTTGTATTTTGGGATTACTTGTTTGTTTGCTTGGTTTGGGAACTCCCAGTCAAGAAAGGATCAGGACTATATTTTTTTTAAAAGTATAGAGGGATATCCTTGACACAAGGGAAATTATTTAGATAGAAATACACTTGAAACAAGCAATATCATGTTATATGGTCATTCTTAAATTACATTTAAATTAATATACTTGTCAGGAGGGAAACTGATTAAGTATCATATATACATTATTTGCAATATTGAATACACAGATAAGTAACAATTTTGGATTTCTAATAAACAATTAAGGATTGTAATTGCTTGCTAATAATAAATTTGACCAAAGTTACTACTGAACCCTAGCGGGAAGACTTGCATGACTGGGAAATTAGAATAGCAGATAATAACTTCTTTGGGAAAGTCTGAATGGATGAAAAGGAAGAGGATTGCAGTCTACTTTTACTTTAGTGGGTTTATGTGTTTCAGTGTCATTCATGATTTGGAAATGTATGGTCTCACATAGAAAAGGATCAGTGTTATTGCAAACAAATCTTGTGATAGATGACTTCTATAAAAGGAGAACCAAGCAGATAATCAAGTACCTGGTTAGAATATGTAGTCAAAATATATATATTATCAAGATTAGAAACTTACATGGTGTCCATAAATAATAATAATGCTAATAATAAAGATGTAAGTTAGGTAGAGCTTTTCTGTTTTTAATAGAAACATTCATAGTTTGAGAATGCTTGAACTCTTTTGTTAAATATTTAGGAATCATGGGCAAAGAAGCAATAGGATTTTAGGTGTAGTTTGTTGCTGTTGTTTGGAGAGAAAGTGAAAATAATTACTAAAAGATACCTAGAGATATGTAAGAAAGGCATTGTATACAGAAATTAAACCGAAGAAAGGATAGATTTCTGTTGATGACTGTAAAATAGTAACTGTAAGAACAGTTTATTTTTTATTTTTAAAATGCCAAGAACAAAAGAACCTCAGTGGGTGGTTTTACTGTGCTATCTGGATATAATAAAATTGGGTACAATTATAAATAATGGTATAAATGTTCAATAAACTTCTGTCTTTGAGAAAAGCTGCTCCATGCTTTTGTATTGTATGATACTTATGATAAATTATTGTTACTATAGTTTGCCTAACAGAAATCTAGAGGATTATTTTATGTATCTGCATTGATAAATAAAAATCAAGTTCAGTAACGGGAATCTGAAATTCGACAAGCTCAGGTGATACAAAAAGCAGGTTTCCAAAAGGGAGACGATGAGGACTGATTACAGGGGCTATCTAACACTGAAAACATTGAGCAGAATGTGAATATTTAAGAATGTCCTAGTTCAACCCAAGCTAAGGGCATTCTTATACAGCATCTGGCCTGTGTTGTGCAGGTGATCAAAATGTTTCGTGAAGGCTGCGAGTTTAAGACTGTGCATTTGTGCTCAAAAAGAGTTGAGAAGGGATCTGAAAGCAAAGACTTGTTCTGTGGAGAGTCACACCTGCAGGACAGATTTTCTAAGTGCCTCAGTACCATTTTCGCTAGGGTAATTGTGCCATTACCTTGCTAGAGGGAAGGAACTGTCTTTGTGAAGGCCCAATGATTTCAGTATAAGCCTATGCAGACTCAGGGAGGGACCTAAAAGTATCTAGGAACAATGCCTGCCATTGCAGATGCCAGTGTTCCTCAGCCAGCAGTCCTACAATGGGAATTTAGAGCCTTTGTATGGTCAAATCCATACACTCACACAAAGAAGCTGAGGTGGTTTTATTTTTTATTTACTGTTGGGGTTTTTTCTGGGTGTGGATACCCTCGTCCTTCACCTCCCCCTAATTTTCAAGGTCCCTTGACATTTTGATCTCTTCTCTTTTTGAATCACAGGGTTTCTGTATGGTTTAAGACTCATAGGTGGTTGCACAGAACAGAGTGAACCTGATCTAGCTGGCATGGCTAACATTTTTTCAGCAGGAGACAGTTACAAAAACACTTCTGAGGGAAACCGCAGCATTAGGCAATGCTGTCAGAAACAAGAAAAAGGAAGGATGGAAACCATCTCTTAAAAATAAAGTGCCTGATGCTAGTCTTGCTTGAAACTGGAGTAAGTCAGGCTGCTGAAATGAGCAGTGATGATAGTGTAAATAAGGTCAGAACTGGGTCCAACATCTGACTTGTAAGGTGTCAGTGAGACCCCTGAGAGAGACAGTTTTCACTTCTTTCACAACCAGCGTAATTTAAGGTGACTACATTCAGTGGCAATTATTAATAGAAAAAATGTCTGAGTAAATCCCTGCTATGCATTACTGTGTGCAGAAAGAGTGCCGCTTCCTGATCTTCAGCCACATTCTGGTAGCTTTATTTGTTAAATATTGTGCTGCTTAGCTTAAGTAAGCAGCAACAGAACATGGCACTTTCTGGAGAGGAGTGCTGCACAAGTAGTCCCGTGTGCTTCCACTGACAAATGTTGAAAAGGGAAGAAATTGCAGGACTGAATATGTTTTTGTACTTTTTGATACGCTGTTTCTGTATTATGAAACTCTGACCATGATTGGTATACATCTCACAATAATTCAATTTTAATAAAGGAAAGTTGGGGCAAACTATCTCAGGAATGCAAAATGTCATTAACAGGATGTGAATAAATACATGATAAGCCTGGGAGCTCAGAAGGGCAGCGCTCTCTCTTTCATCTTGTTTCTATGTCATTGTCTATATGAAAGAGTCGGGACTTAAGTTTTAAAATGGTAATGTTTTTAAGTAAGTATGTTAAGAGTAAAAACCCAATGAGAATGTTCTTAGAAATCTACTGAACTGTCGTTAACGACAATTTTTTTTTTGGTGTTCATTTGTTAAATCAACCTAAGGTTAATTTATACCCTTGCTTATAGGGGTAGCATAAATACTGGAACAGGCCCTGTCACAAGGACCTCTATCGTGATTTTAGCAGCAGTAGAATCAGCTTGGAGAGAACAAGCATTGCATTGCCCCAGGGCTGCATCAATCTAGGGAACTTATTTTGAACTATGTCTGGAAATTATTGAATACATTTTTGAATACTCCTTTGTTGAATTATATGCTTCTTCTATGGAATGGGTAGTGAAAAGTCAGAATATTTATCCCTATATTTTTTTATTAATTGAATGTGTAGCTTGATGGCTTAAAGAATGTCTTTTTCCACAAATACAGTTAAAATAGTTGTGTTAAATATTAAAAAGGCAGAGGCAAGGCATGAGTCAAACTGGGTTAAAAACTAGAATTAATATCATCACCACACCATACTCCATTTTATACAAATTAATGAAGTACATTCAAAAAGGGAAAATGATCTTGTTTTTTAGAATTGGTCCCTGACATCTGGCACCGATGTATTTCACATCAGTGAAGTATATATCTTGCTCACAATATTCATAAGATCTCTGATAAGATATTTTTCCTTCAGCAGAATAATTGTGGAGGAATACTCTGGTCACTAGATAAATATTGGGGTTGTGATTTGTGACACTAAAATACTACCAAATGAAATAAGTCTTAGCTTCTTTTATTTTATGTTCACCTCTGTATATGTTAAAGCAACAATAGAAGCAGCTTGCATTGAAATTTCATATTTGCGCAGACAGTTATAAGGTACATTGCACCTAATAAAAAACATGGGGAAAAAAGGTGTATTAATTTTTATGCTTGCACTGTGACAATTCCACTTGTCCTCATATTATTAATTAAAAGTGGCCTGATATTTTTACTACTTTTCTTTGGCGTGGTGTGGCCATAGGTGGGTAGTGATGCCTGCAGGAACACAGGCATTCTGCAAATCCATCTATTTTTGCAAGTGTAGGTACATAAGATCTTATGTGCTTAAGCTTACAAACATTTTTTGAAGTTTATATAAATCATCCCACAGCAGACATTCTGAGATATATGTCCCTCACTTAAAACCCTTGGTGATCCACAAACCACACATGCTTTAGAAGCGAACAATTATAGCAGTTGGGAAATTGCATGCTTTTTCTCTTTTAAAGGTATGTAACTGATCAGTATCATTGTTTCCCACAACAGTGACTCAGAGCACATGAAATATATCCACCTTCTTTCCTCTTCTATACACACTCAGGCCTCAAGATACCACAATATTTACAAGCTCATGCTCTTGTTAAGTGGACCATGCTGCCACATAGTGGAAGTCTGATACACTCTGTCTTCACCCATTTTATTAAGTTGCACAAATATAAAGATGAAATAATGGGGCTTGTTCATTTATGTAATAATTAACAGCACATTTACACTCCTAGCATATCACTGTTGATGTTTACTATTTGATCAAGTATGATGGATGCCTTGTGGTGGCTGATTCAGATTAGCATAATTTCATCACCAAGGGACCCATGAAAAGGTTCAATTATAGAGCAATCTCATTAATACCAGGGCTTGTTAAACTAATAGAAATAGACATCCCAACAGCTCTGATATGTATACATGTGCTTGGAATATAATTAATGGAAAAGTAACCTATACCTGAAACAAGCTTGAATGATATGATTACATGAGGTACTAGACTGCCTGAGACAAACGCTGTTACAATATAGAGAATGTTTTGTTAGGTCTGCTCAGAGAAAAAATGTCAGCAAAAATATAGGCAACCTTTCTTCCAAAATGTTAAGAAAAGATTTATCCTTTGTCTTTAAGTGGTACACCGTACCTATTTTTTGTTACCTTTTGATGAAAAACTGTTTAACTCATGCTGTCCTTTGATAGGGTAGCATGAGAAACAGTACCTCCCCTCCCCTCTTTATTGTTAGCCTCTTAATCTTTAAGCAGCCATTTTTCTAATACTTGAAATGGAGAGTTTACCTCCAAACAAGAACTGTGGTAAGGAAGTTTGTAGAAGTCCTACTTATTGTAGCTGTGAATGTGGGTGGGCAGCCAGCTCTTTCTTCAGAGGAGCACAATTCAAATTTTCCAGGAAGGAGAATAGAAAACTACTGCAACTGGCACCTGTCATTCACACATGACAGGAAGGAGTTTGAAGTCCAAGCAATAATCTTACTCTTGCAGATTTTCTAGTGACAGACAAACCCTTTCCGTCAGTTTTTTCATCAGTTAAATGCAATAAACTGAAGCTGCGTGGGAAACTTTTTTCCCCAAAGAAAATTCTTCTGTGTCAAGACAATTAGAGTTCTTACAACATTTTTCATGAAAAAAAAAAAATAGTTTGTATAATGATTGCCATGTTACCATTTACTTACCAATACACCTCATTTACATTCTGTGATATACCACCATATCAGACCAATGATGATGCAGAGACATTCTACTTTGAATGGTTCAGTGCATTGAACACCTTCTGTTGCCAGTTGAGAACTTATCCCTAGCCCTCTTCCTCTCATTTGAACTGAGAACCTATTCTAAACATTCAATATAAAACATTTCTTTGACAAATCATAGTATTCTGACCAAATATTTTACAAAAGATGCCTTGCTAGTGCTAATAATACCTGTCTTTTTAGGAGAGTTGTGCACTAAAAGCTGAATGACCAGTCTCATGATTTCTGGACTCACCACAACTTTAGTCTGTATGCAGCAGACTACTAACTGTATGGAAAGAGAGGTCCATCCCTTGCATGGCACTCCTCAGCAGCAGCAGATTTGGGGATATGCAGTAGAAAAGAGTATTAAAATCATTTGGGATGGGCTGGATGTAAGTTACTGTCTTTTTCATAGTATCACATTAGAAAATGCAGATCCTTCATCTCCTAATCACTCAGAAACTTGGTAACCGTAAAGGACATTTGGAACCTGTTTGATAGCTATCTCTTGCTCCCATTGCAGGGAGCAAGATGGGATGTCAATCCATTTGATATCCAAATGACCAAGCTTTAATTTGAGAAATAGTGAACTTCTCACTGGCTAAGATCTTGTGTAGTCAGGGAAGGCTTGTTCAGAATTCACTAAAGTGTAAATTTGTTAGTTCCATCCAAAGAAGCCCCATGAGCCCATTCTTATTTGACTTAGTTTATACTGCTTAGTAAGGGGTTTCAAAAAAACCATGAAAAGCCACTCTCAAGCAAGAATAAGAGTGTCAACACAGTCATGCATCTAAGAAAACTTTCTCTTTCAGGCAAAGTCTTGTGACACAAGAACTTTGGCTCTCAATAGAGGAAAAACTTCCAGATTTTGACGAATCCTTCCCATTATTTCTCCAATCCAAATGGCTTTAGTTCAGCCTTGCTAGAAAGCCAAAACTGATCTCTGCTCAAGAGAACCATGACTAAATGTCATTTAGTTTGAACCTGTGTGAAAAGCAGTGTTGGATGGTCATCATAAATGAGAGCTCTGAGCTCTGCCACTGTTCTTCATGTGCCTTGTGTAAAGCTTTGTTTATTTTTCCTATCTCCTAGTGATGGTGATGATTCAGGTCCTTATGCTGAAGCTGTTGCTTATGATATATAGTCGCTTTAGGCACTATTTAAAAAAAAAAAAAAAAGAAAAAGAAAAACCCTATGTAAATCTAGGAATAATCACTCTTTAGCACTAGGAATAGTTCTCTGTATCCTAGACTGTAGTAGGTCTGACTCTTTTCAATGGGATTTTTTTCTTCACTGACTTCACCAACTGAAATTAACTTTGGATCATGCACTTCGTATGGTATCTGATGTTCCTGCAATCAAGCTCTTAATCAGTTAGTGCTCGTAAAAAATCTTGCATGTCTGCAGAATGCTGTAGAAATGGTAAACTGCAGCAGAGTTGGAAATAAGTATTGTGAGCACGGACAGCATCTGAGGCAAGAACTTTTTGGCAACCATAACTAGCTCCAGTAAAATGGGTCCTGTTCAGAATACAATAACTCTCTAACAATTCATTGTTGAATCCCTTGTTTCCTTTGTAGACCTAATTTTTGCTTAAATTAATTTTTTATGCTGATGTGTATATGCTCTGATTCCATCACATGATCTTATTAAATCTACAATGCTGCATTTTTTATCACTTCTGCTAGTCAATTTTTCTGCAATTTTAAGCAAAATAACACAATTCCAAAAATACTTGAAAGCTGATGAATGACTCATACTGTAGTTCATTGAACACCATAAAATATTCGGTGACTCAGAGTCCTAGCACAAACCAAAGGTCCAAAAAAGACTCTATTGTTCACAATACAGAGGTACAAAATCTGAAGACTTCTAAATCAGGCATTAGAAGCTATTCCTGCTTTTGCTGTTGTCACTTGTCAAAATTCCAGCTAATCCCTGTGTGGATTTTTAAAACAGTGTAATGGAACCTAATAATTTTATAATGAGAAACAGTGTGTTTGCTAGATTAATTTCAATTTGTAATGTTGATTAGTTTCATGCAAGAGTCTAATGATCTGGAGTGGAGGAATATATGATGCTGGAACACTGGAAACAGTTTTCAAAGCATAAAGCAGCTGTGTTACGTAGTTCTTCTACTTAGAATTACAATAGCAGCATAGCCTACTTTCTGAATGATTCAGCTTTCATGTTTTGAACACCAAAAGCTTTTATTCTCTAGGACAAACTGATCCCTGCATAGTCCAATGATCATGTCTCTGATTGAGTGGATTAAGTAGGAAATGACTTAGAATACCTTGATCAAGAACTAAGAATATTTGAGGAACGAAGTTTGCTCGGGCTTATTTCCCGTCTGAAAATGGCACTTCTTTATGGATTATGCACACTAATGTCAGTTACGTGTATGGGTATCTTTATTAAATTTCATTATTCCTGATCTGCTTTTGATCTAATATCACTTTGCACTAACATACATCTATTGATGTGACTAGACCAACATCCATGTAATGATGCCATAAAGGAAAGCAGAACCAGTCTGTCATCTTCAAAAATTGTATATTTACTTTTGAACACAATGGCCTTTTGAGGTGTGGCCATTCATACACGCAGCTTTGATGGATAATGTCCTTTCTGAAATAAAATTATCGTACTGCTTAGTAAGTCCAGAGACAATTCAGCTGGTGTTTAGGTGGTGATAACATTTGGTTTGGGCTGAGGTTTTGATAATGAAACAAAAAGGGTATTGAGAATCATGTGGCTGTTTGTTCTGCCTTAGAAGTACCTTCGGAGAAGAACAGGTGCACCAAAGAACTTTTTTAAGAGGACTGAGCATAACTGGGATTTGAGGATTTCATTGGAGGGCTGAGTTTCTGTTTAAATGTAATCTCTGGAGCAGATAGAAAATGGTAGATATGAGACTAAGTAGGTATCACAGGAAACAGTAGAACTATAATACTGTATTACTGCACCCAATAGAGTTAGAAACGTCAGTCTAATAGAGCAGGCATATTTCTTATGTGTAGATTTTTAAAATAAAAAAACAGCAGCCTTGTGCAGATGACTTTTAAATGAATCCATAAGCATTGATACATTCCCTGCCAAGGTGCAATATCATTGATCACAACTGGGGCTCATTGTTATTAAGGTTTCAACAACATTTGTATTAACAAGTCACCTTTGTATCGTAAAAAGGCAGAGGGTTGATAGGCATTAAGAAAACAGCTGCATCATAGCGAGCAGCCAAGAGCACAATGGGTGTCAATAGGAGGTAAAACTACTCCCGCTGAGACAAGTGAAGAAGAAAAATGAAACAGGAGGATTTGTTCCAGCAGCCCTGTCTAATTGTTTATTCCCTTCTCGTTCCATCCTAGTCACTTAAGGGCTACGGCTTCTGTCATGTAAAAGAAAAAAACCAAAGCTTGGGCTGCTTGGGGTTTCTCTCGCTGTAAATGAGAGGAATTTGGGTGCTGGGAAGCTGTGGGCAGGGTGATGGCGTGTTACCTTTTCCTGATTAGCTACAAGGCATTTACTTTAGATAAGTGCTGTGTGAGTGTATGACCTCATAAGTGGCCCCAACCAACACTAATAGTCTACTTTAGAGAGGAGATTAGGTTCCACTAATGGTGTCACAGCATGAAATAAAATGCAACGTATTAAGTGGGGGAGAGGGAGCAGGAGGTGGGAGAGAACTGAGGGGGGTGAAAAACTTGGAATGGAAAAGGGCAGCTTAAAGGTACAAAAGAACCCAGTGACAGCATAAGATATCTGTAACTCCTGGATATAAACAGATTTTGCAGGCTTCTTGTATGGAAATAGACAATTTAAAACAGTATGACCTTCCTTCAGTGGAGGGGTTGCAACTGGCACCCAAAGGCTTGGCTGTCCGGGGCGTGCTTGGCCAGTGCAGAAAAACCAATGCACACCTCTGTGGTAGCTGAGCTCCAGCGAGTGGCACAGAACTTGCCTACAGCAGCAGGTCTCTGACAGCTCTGCGTCGCCCCAGTGTACCTCTCGGTGCTGTGGGCAGTAGTGCCTTACTGGATTCATTCTATTGGTTCTAATAGCTTATAATAGCAGAAAACGAAAATATTTTTACTGGGAAGTTTCATTCAAATGCAAGCTGACTTGGGCCTTCTCCCCTCAGAAGCATCTGTCTCTCCTTCACAGTTATATGACAAGCTGTAAAAATGTGAATTTTTTCATCACTGATAGCATTGAAGCTACTGTGCTTCCCGGGAAGGACAAATCAGGCATTTCCCTTCATTTGCAGTAGGATCTCTTATAACTATGAGATGCATTTCATGTATATAGACATATGTATGAAACTGTAATATGAATGTATATAGGTATATGTATATACACATGTATATAGACATATGTATGAAACTGGAAAGTGACAAATAATCATATACAGATTTTTTCTGAAAGAGCACATTAAGAGCACTGACTAATTTCAGTATTAGGTCTGAGACAGAGCAGATGACCTAAATGCATCGCATGCCCACATAAATCTGATGAAAACATTCACCTCTTCATAAAGATGCATAGTTGAATCTTTGGTTGTTCTTTGCAGAGTGGCAAGATGAAATTGGAATATACCCTCTTTGGAGACGATACCAGTCAGTCAGTCTCCTTAGCCCAGAGAATTCACTTTTGTCTGCACAAAAAGTCGTAAAGTCAATTGAAGTTATCAAAATATTTTCATTAGAAAAATGCCTCCTTTTGCAGGATGATGCACCCATTCATTTCGACCTCAGTTAAAGAATCTGTGGTTTTCTGTAGCCAATACTATTGAGAAGTTAGGTGTATTTAACGGTGTACTTAATTGCTGCTAATGGAACACGGGACAGTTTCACATGCCTATAACAGCTGCCATCTAGGCTGCTCTGTGTGCTTTAATGTGTCTCATACCTAGGCCTGGTGTAGGATCCATTGACCTGGCATCCGTAGGCTCAAATTCCCTGAGGAGCACATGCTGGCAGCTGTACTCAGAGGGCAGAAATGAATGCAGGGCTTCAGTTTCTTTTGTCCTGTCACATAATTCATAAGGTGTGAGCAAGAAGGAGAATGATCCCAGCCTGGTGATGCAAACCCTGTTGTGGAGCAGGGAGCTTTGGATTTGCATGGTCTAGTCCTGCTACCTAGGCACTTTATCTACTGACTCTCAGTGAAAAAACAAAACAAAACAAAAAGCAGAATTGGTTCCTGCAGCAGAACCAGAACTAGAATCCAGAGAGCACTCTGCAGAGTGGTACCTCTGCCCACCAGCTCCTGCTATCTGGTAGCCAGCCTTCCTCCAAGGGACACTGAACACCCTCAGGCTGAGGCGGGGAAGGATCGGATTTTGCCACTTTGTGGGTAAATGCTCCAGCTACTGGACCGCAGTATAAAACAGAGTCAGGATCACAATGTACCCTGGCAGCTGTTACTGCAGAAGTTATATTCCACTCTAATCATAATGTTGAGTTCGTGAGAGAGAGGGGCTTTCAGACGTGTCTTGTCTTCAGTATGTCCCCAAGTGGTTTGGTGGCCCATAGCTTAGAGCAGTTAGTGCACTGTGTTGAAAGCGCTGAAGTGTGGCATAGCAGTCAGGCTCTTGGGGCAGTTTTAGAGAGCTACTCAGCACTATTTTCTCCTCATAGTTTTTTTTCATGGTGATTCTCGATGCTTTTATAGGAAAGGATGCTTCTTGAAGTTCTCTGTTAACTTTGATAGAGATGTATTGCAGTCTGAAGGCAACGAAAATGGTCGTCTCCACAGGTACTGTACCAGTGTTCATGTACTAGTTTTTTAAACAAGGTAGCAGTGCATAGCCAGAGCAGAGACTGGGGCTAGGGGTCCCAGCTCTTACTGATTTGCTGCGTGACCTTGAGCAGCACCTTTAAACTTTGTGGTTCACTGCCTTCTTTGCTAAATTGAGATGATGTTCCACAGTTCCTGTACAAAATCCAATTTCATATGAGACAAATCAACTCATATTTTATGATATGAAATATAGCATAGACAGCACATTTTCCACACAGTTTTCAGTCTCAGGAAGGCCATTGCAAGAGCAGTGTGTGGAAGGCCACACTTTCTCCTACTGCTATAGATTTTTGTCACTTTTGCCTTTCTTTGGGGGACTGGAAAACTCAGTCTTGCTATAGTTAAAATACTGATTTCATTGTCTTCTAATTCTCTTCTCTGCAATGCTACTAAACAAGTAAATAAATGAGAAGCAAGAGATCTGCTGTTCTAACTTCTGTGCTAGATGAAGACAGAAGGCTCTCTACATGCAATTTGTAAGCTTTACGTATTTCTGTGATTGTACCCAGATTTCATAAAGCAACTGGATTAGAGCATCATTCCTGCAGGATACAACACCATTCCTTATTGAAACTCCATTCAATATATCTGCTGCAGGTTAAGAACTGATCACTGGTCCCAAGACTATTTGAAACACTCTGGCCACTGACCTCAGTTGTTACCACCCTCATTTCCCAATATGCCACAGATTTGTACTTACACTCTCTCTGGGAGCTGTTGAAGCTGCAGGAGTCTGGACGTGACATTGGCTCTGATCCCAGTGCCCTCACACATGACCCCAATCAGCTTTGCTACAATTCTCATGATACCCACAGGGTTTCCAGATGGAAAGAGAAAAATAAATGTTATCAGCACAATCCAAATGGAAAAGGGTTATTTTTTTTCCATAGACAGTCTCTACTTTGATGCTGGTACACAGGAGTTATTAATTCATCTTTTTGTATCAGAATAGTTTCATTTATTAGAGCAAGGGAAATAACAGGCTTACTTTGATTGTCACATTCCTTTTTTCCTTTTTAAATGGGAAATAATGCTAAAAGGAATTATCCTTTATTTTTAATGCAACTTGTACTCCTCATCAAAACTCGCAGTCTATGATATGGAGGGAATTGGTCATTACATCTATAGCTAACCTGTGCCTAATAGAGAGTATTAGTTTCAGCTAAGCTAAAATGACAGTTGTATTTAGAAGTGACTCCAAGTCACAAGACAAGTAATAATGAGCAATATTTTCTCTCTAAAAACAGCTAGATGAGGCTATAGAGGCACTTTTTAATAACATAGGAAAGGACATTTCATAGCATTTTTAACTATTTCACAACACATTTTTATGTACTTTGAAAATAAAACCCTCTGCAGAAATCAATCGGACATATTCTGCATTTGCATTAGTACTCCTGAGTTCTCACTCACCTTCAGGGTGTAGATGTGCCTGGACTTACACTGTAATCTGCCATGACTAAAGAGAAAGTTTTTGAATAATCTATAAAAAATAACATCTTTCACTAGTTTCTCATGAAATGTAACAGTAACCTTTAGAGCTCTTAGAGCTTTTGAGGAATTTTGATTTCCGTTTTTTTCCATCTTTAGAGGCAGAAGAGAACAAAAGGAAAACATAATCAAATTTATTCCCTATAATCCAATTTTTCTGTCTCTTTTGACAAGAAATATTTATCATTGTAATTCTAATGAAATATGCTTTTAAAATAGGTATTTGAAATACCCTGAAATAATATCATGTGAGGTGTCTAGATATTGCTCACCTGCAATCACTAGCTTTTCCAATGTCTTCATCTTATGACAACTTTGAATAAAGTAATTTGTGCAGGTTGAAAAGTGATTTTTCCCTGTCTCTTTCCTCTTATGGAACATCTAACTTTTGTGGTAGCGTACTAAAGATGAACACTGCTTTATGTCAAACAGGTTGGGAGAATAAAGCCAATATAACCTCACATTGTTGTGAGAAATAAGTGAACAGAGTTGAACTTCACACCTTCACTCTGCAAAAATATTTCTTTAAGTCATGATAGACTGGAAAATTTGGATAATGATATGTTGCACTGGTAGCCTCTACATCTACATATACCAGCCTGGTCATTAGCAGGACAGTTTTCTCATCAGCACAGGTCCCATCCCTGGTGTGATGGGACTCCTTCGAGGACTTGATCAGGATGTCTTTTCTCCATAGAAATTCAATCTTTGCCTTGTCTGCTAGGATTACCAAGAATGTCTTGAATTAGTGAAAACTGTGATAAATTGTTAATCTAATTAACTACAATTTTTAATCAGCTGAGCTAACATCAAACATGTTTTGTAAATATACTAACAGCACCTTCAGAACAAATTTGTTTTATAGGTAGTAATTAAAATAAATATTTAATCTGTCATTGCACAAATAGTGGCTGGCTGAGCATAGTATAACTGTTATTAATCATCTCAAAACCATGATGTAAGCTCAAAAAGTAAAGCTGCTTTGGCTGCCCTATAAATTATGCAGTAGCAATCTCACTGACATCTTTCCAGACACAATTTTCCCTCCTTACTGTCTTAGTAAATGTTACGGACACTGAGAGAGCGTCTCTTCAGGATAGTGACGAGAGCAGGTACGGGTGAAGATTTTCTTTGATTCGCTGCTTTCAAAGTTCCATTAGAGATAGCAATTATCGGAGCTATTAAAGGAGCAGAGCTTCTTGATGGTCACTCAGTTTGTTGTGCTCAATCTTGGTAGGATAAACAAATAAGGTGGGCAGCAATTGAAAAAAAGCAGCTGTATGTCTTCCTTGGCACAACCCAGGATCTTTAGTTGCAAGTATGCATTCACTTGCACTAAGGCAAAGGCTTCTTGTTATATATGTCTACTTCTGTCAGATCGTGAAGTTTTGGCCTGTTGCTTCATTAAAATAATCTTTGCTAAGGAATCTTTCTCGATTATATGAATTTTCAGTTCGGTTTACAGTTGTAACTATGCTATTCTGAGTCAAAGCTGTATGCCAGCTAGACAGTTTACTGAATAAATATTTAGTGCCTGAGTCACACATAGCTGTGCATATGTGTAATTCATACATACAAGTCCTTCTGTTAAATAAGACTAAGGTTTAAATTTTTCAGAATCAGGACCTGAATTGACCATTTCTGCCCTGCTCCTACTCTTCCCAGCCCCAACCAGTGATCCATGAAATAAACAACATGCTGAACTATAGAAAACTATCATCATCACCTCACTTTTTATTTAATAACAACCAGGTATTTTTACTGCCAGATACATGCTGAGATTTTGATGACATTTATATGACATACAATGGCCAGTAAGATTAATCACAGATCTGTATTCTTTAAAGATACTCATGAGGATAGACTTCTGCGCCTGCTTTCGATGTAAAGATGGCTTTCTCAACTGCAACTCACCTCACTGCATGTTCTTGCAAACCTCTCACTTTTAACGTATCTGGTTAATAAAAATGCTTTTCCTGACAGTGAAAAATTGAACCTATCAATGTGTTACCAGCCCACATTTCCATTGCTACCATCTAGACTTCAGAGAGCCACTACACTCTGTGAGAGGCAATGATGCTATTACAGCCTGACAAGGGCATATTGAGATACTTGGGCATAGATTGCACAAATTCTCTTATAATTTTATCTTTTAGAATGGGCCTTGCAGTAGAGATAATTAGAAAATGCTGGCTAACAGGGCATAACAAGGATCAGTCTGAGAGCTCAGAGAGAGAGCAGAAATTATGAGTGACCCAAAGATAAATGTGTGTGTTCCCATTAAGGATAAAAGAAGCAACAAGTAAATCCACCACCAAAACAAACAGATTACAGTTCAGGTGGTGCTTCTAAAAGACGAAGAAAAGTAAATCAATCTTACCCTCAGATGTGGCAACTTTTAATAGCTCTGCCAGGGATGTCAGCAGTGCTACCAACTGGCTGCATTATAGTTACATGGTTCATTTCAAACACTGCAAGCTGTGTACTGTCCTAGCAAAAAACCCAACAATCACAGTGGTAAAAGTCCTAAGTCCTAAAGAATGGACAAATAATTTTCTGCACAGTATCCTGCTTAAGTAAGAGCTGTCTGGTCACTCCTGCAGAAAGAAACGGTGCTCTTACAAGAACGCTTTTGCATATTTTTACAAGGAAGCACCCCAGGCTCCTTCATGCCTGTTCAGTAGAGATGAGCTTGAGTGTGTTAAGGTCTCACTAAAGGTACTTACGTGGAATGCTAGATGGAAACACTAGATATAGTCCCTAGACATGAGCAGAAGTCACAGTAAGACAAAGGTATCTTCTTGTCCTACTCCCTCAAAGAGGATATTACTTAATTGCAGTCTAAATCTCAAGCATTCAATTTTGGGAAATATTTTGGAGGAATGATGCTTTTGTTTCAGTGCAGAATGGGACGGGGGAATAGGGAAATCAGAACAGTGTTAAGTCACTGATAGTCATCTTCTGAACTGCCACTGGTTTGAGTACATGCTTGGCATACAGAAGATGCAAATTCAGAATTGAGCAATAAAGGGAACTGCAGTGGGATCTCCAAATCGCTGAATGGTTTTTTAAATCACCAGAGTCTTGGCTGTTGCAGTGTGAGCCTGACTCTTGTTGTGCCCCAGGAATCAGAATTTCCATCCTTGGTCAGCAGCAGCTTACAGCCCTGGCTTCATTCACAGACCAGGTGCATGGGGGTTGGTACCCGTCCTCTGCACAGCCCCATCCACATGCTCCAGGATTCAAAAGCTCCGTGGCCTGGAGCACCTGGTCCCAGCACAAAGTAACCTTTGTAATAGTATAGGGAAAGTTTGTGTCCTACTCTCACTGCATAGCCTAAATTATTTTCTAACCCACAGTAAGTTATATTATAGCAGTGATACATTCAGAGCTGGCTTGGCCTTTTGAAATGCAAATTAACAGTCAAGTAATAATTAGGTGCATTTGACCCTGCGTGAGAATAGCCAAATGTTGAGTCTGTTTTTCCAAAGCTGAAGATCTGCTGTGTACATTACAGTACTGTTTAATAGTGCATGCACAATAGTCATATAGCTTAGCCAGGCACCAGTGCTGAGTCAAGTGTGCACTATAAGGCCTCGCTTCCTTTCTCATGGCTCTCTTGCCTTTGAAGTTAAGCTGCAGCAGGCTCAGCTGTGCTCAGCAGGAGGGCCAAAGGTTTGAATATTCAGATTTCATCTCTGTTTATAGAGTGGGCTTTTGAGATGTAGGAATTCTGTTACATTGTCCAGTGTCTGGGGGAAGGGTTGCTGAGGTTGTTAATAGGTCCCGAGGAGCTTCAGCCGTTACACTAACCACTGTAGGCCCCTTCTGCTCATGCCAGACATTAATGGCCACATGGACCTAGATGCATAATATCAGGTACTTTTAACAGACCTTTTTAATTGCGTCTCTGATTTTACTTCTGGTTGTTTCATAGTGGCTGCAGCAGGCAATATTTAGTCTATTCAATTTAATTAGTGTTGGTTTAAAGTTGATTTTGGTGCACTATGGCTTTCTGCAGTAGCTGACTCACGAGCACATGAAGTCTCCTCGGTTTCCATAAGGAAAAAAATACGAAACTTGATAATATTACATGAAAGCCATGGATTTTCTAAGCCCCATGTGCTTCTTAACCACATGTAATACTCTTATGTAGACATGTGTGTAATAGCCCAATTAATGAGTGCCCAGGAAGGGAAAGCAGAGGAGTATCTGCCTGCCCTGTCCCTTCGTTCCAGCTCCAGACAGGCAGGAAAGAACTGTTATATTTCTACCAAGTGACTTGGGAAGAACGCGAGTAAGTCTCAAAGCAGAAGTCTGGAAACTCTCCTGAAATCCAGAAGGCTGCTGCAAAACTCCACAAGATGTGCAACAGTAGGTAGGCCTAGGACTGAGGCTGTTGTTTCTGACAGAAGTGTTGTGTAGCTGTATTACAACAAAGTATGCTGTGATCAAGGAATGCATCCCTGTCCTGTTTGTTTCATGAAGGGCCCCTTTTTCTGATTACAGAAAAATTAGCAGCTTTCAAGCAGTATGTTACAGTTAGTGCAGAGCTATCTGCAAAGCCAGGGAAGAGGCAGGCTTGCCAAGCGGTTTGTTGCCTGTGAACAAAGAATGGCACTTGCTAGACTGTAGCTGGGGTGGACCTGCAACTCCTTTCTGCCTCTGGCCCCTATCACAAGCCGTAGTCCTCTCCACAGGTATTCCTGCCCTTTTCCTTGTCTTGTGGGCTATTGTTTCCCATTCTTTATCAAGCATTGATAAATGAGTAAGTAGGAACAGAAATATTGAACTGGACGAGCTGTTTTAGCACTGGATAATGCTAGGGTCCATGCAGCATAATTAAGGGTCAATGTGCTCCTTGTTACTTAAGGTCACTTCTGTATTTGAAGTTGTACCTTAGGCTTCCCCCGCTCAGGAGGAAGTGAAGTGGTGTAAATGAGTGAACTGACCTATTCTACCTCTTCCTACACCTCTGGAAATCCACCTTTTTTCTCTAAATTGTGGGCACTACCCATTAGGAAATGCTGCACAGGGCTGCATACAGTTACGATGCTACACAGAGCAATTGAGTGTATTTGCATAGGGTGTATGCTAGTCTCTGTGCCTTTTCTTTACCTGTTTTATCCTATACAAAATAACTAAGCAGTGTAATGGAGAAGCCACAAGACAGGTGTCATTTACTGAACATTAAGTAATGTGGCTTTAGTGTCTGGCAGAGGGGGCTTATATTGAGCCAAGTGTGAATCAAGCACCTGCTATTAAAAGTAGCACATTAAAGCAGAACTCCATCAATTTGCTGTTTGGTTGTTTTAATATTCATAAAAATACATTTCTTGAGGCAGCAGGGATAGCAATGAAAGGAAGGACAACTAACATCCGCATCTTCTCCATGTGATTAGAGTATTTGCATCAAATACTTTATTATGAAGGCTGGAGAACAAGAAAAGCACATTCAGCGTCATATGTTATGGCACAATCCCTCTCTGGTGGAGCAAACAATGGGACCATTATACAAGCTGACATATTTTTTGTTTCTAATATATTCTGCTTCTTTGTGTCTGTGTGTGCTTAAATAGCAGGCACAGATGTACTGTTTCCAAAGGTCTTTGACTTGTCATGAGAATACTGTCTTTACCAGTAAAATAAATTGATTACTAGTGACAATGTTAACTATTATACAAAGAACACAGCTCTGGTGGGCTTTGTTAGATTTTAAAGAAAAGGTGATTATTTCTTCCTTATGACAGTTTGAAAGGTTTGCCATGTGGATATGGAAAGATTTTACTCATGAATATGCAGAGGTATGGCAACAGGCCGGGTAGCCAGATCTTCAAATTGACCGTTGGCTGTGATTGAGTTAGGAAAAGAAGAAAAACATGAGACAAACACAAAATGTACAAAACCAGCGTGGGAGGTGATTATGAAAATATTGAATTGTGAGAATATTGTGAAATATCAGCTTTGGGGTATAATATCAGATTGATGACATAATTACAGGGAAAACAGTGCCAACTGGGATGATGCACAGCGCATCAGGTTCATGGTAAGGCCACCAAATTCTTTAATAATACGTATGCCTAGGGATTATTCCTTTATGCTGTACTCGTTAGCCCTCTGAGCAGTGACATCAGGAAACTGACCTATGACATAAGGCAATATACCTTTCTTATCAAGATGTGTTGCAATTTTTCTGGGAAGCATTATAGTTTGCTGAACAAAACCCAACAACCCATGTTGCAGCATGTTAAAAGGCAGAGAGATTAATGGAAGAACAGAGGAAAAAAAAAAGACAGACACAAAATACTTACTTGTTATATTACCATGGCTTTTCAGATATTTTTCCTTTTACAAGGTAAAAAAAGACATGCTTAGAGTAAAAGTTTTACTAGAACCTTTACATTTGTGCAGGTTTCTGCACTGAAACATATTCAAAAAGTTCTCTTTCTACAGATCTCATGTTAAAATAGTTTGGGATCTTTTCCAATCTAATTTAAACTGCTACAAATATTTTGTGTAATGAGATTGGAAACTATCCATTTGCTCCCCTCAGAAAATGCTCTGAGTTCTCCCTTGACTGCAGTTCAGATCATGCTGCTAAACACCAATTTAGAACACAAATCAGACTCCTTGTTGATTGCAGTTCAATTCATGCTGCTAAATACCAGTTCTCTGATCAGCAAGATGCAGCTCTACAGGCTGTGACCTGGGCCTCCCAAAGCCATGGGTGCATAATTTTTACACAGATTGCACTACTAAAATTAGATCCATCCTATCAAGTCATAATTAAGGATACAGTTCTTACTTGATCATACAGCAAACCTTCCCTTTTTTATTCAAATGTTTTTTAGTGATTCATTTAGTATTAGTGACAACTATGCATTCCTTTGGCACATGCAATCTGCCTTTCCTTTAAATCATTAACTCATGATCAATTATCTATGACATCATTAATGCATTTAATCTTCCTCCTGCTCAGAAGACTTTTCCTAGATTAATTCTTTCTCAGGTTACTGAACATATTTTTATTTTCCTTACTGTTCAAAATGCTAGTAGTTTTCACAACTGGTCTTGAGGTCAGGGTGAAGGAAAGAGAAAGATTCTTTCCTAAAATCTAGATCCCATGGCAACATCTTGCTGATGAGGCATCTTTTTTCTGTTCTTGATTGTTAAATACCTCCTGGTGTTGCATAGGCATGTCTACCCCATTTCACATCAGCACTCTTGGATTTGATTCCTGTCATTGCCCCAGCACCATTTTTCCCTGCCTTGTTTCCTGTACAGCACCTCCCACCCCAGCACCTTTCTAAACTGCTAGTAGCATTCTGTGTAAGTGCTCTGCAACACCTGCTTGTGCCTTACTGACTTCTGAAAATAAGCTTACCAGTGATATTTGCCCCTGCTCCGCCACAGAAATCTCTAGGAGAGAACGTGGCACCTTCCTATATTTATTCTGTGATCAATGGCGGAATATGGTATATAGCATATGGCAGGAGCTGCTAGTGGTGATTGGTTTCTTCTTGTGAGAAATATGTTATACAGGAACAAATGACCATAGACCAGATATGTTTTACTTTCACAGCCTCATCCACCTGCTGGTAAGACAAGAATCAATGAATCACAGCATGTTAGTTCTGCAGAGAGTCTCAGCATTATTTCAACAAGACACTCTCCCTAAGATAGTGTAAAGCTTAATTTTTGAAATTGTCAAGAATATATGCTCCCAGTGGACAAGTACTGGGAGGCTGTGATTCTTTGCTCCTTTTGAACCAAATTCTTAGTCTATAAAAGCTTTGGTATACATAGTAGGTGTTCCTCAAAATTTCTGTACAGTTCAAATGTAGAAAAGCATCCAAAAATATGACTTTATTAGGCTATTTCATTTCTTATCCATGTCACGTGTAGGAGCGGACATGGACACACACACACACGCCTGCAAATACTCATCACCTTTAGGAAAAGGTTTGATTATAATATTTCTGTAAGTGGGTGGGTTTTTTAAGGCAAATGAGTTATTTAATTCTCAGACTATCTTGAATCTTCACTCTTCCCAGCCCCAACTTCCATATTGCTTTTAAAACTTCAAGTGAATTCTATTGCATTTTTATGGGCCATGGAGATATCCTCATATGTTTTAGGAAGATTGGGCTTTTGTACTTCTTCCAGTTCTCTTCATCATCATCCTGTTCTTCTTGTACTTATCCTTAGGTGTCCCTCAGCCTGGTTCTTTTCCGATTTTCAAATTTAAATCAGCTAAACTCCTTCCCATGCTCCTAATTCCTTATTCCTAATCTGACTTCATATCTGTGTCCACTGTGTCTCTGTTGACTGATGCTCTTAAAACACGGAATATGTCATTAAAAAAACAGCATTTAAAAAGGAACAGATAACCACAGCAAGGAAGTAAAAAAATCTCTGATGTTTTTGCAAACTTTCTGCACTATTCTTCTGATTAATAAACCTGCTTTACTCTGTATGTTTTCAAATTGCTGAGAATTTATTATACAGCTTGTAAAAAAAATCTTCGTACTGAAATCCCACAGAGACTTGGATGGGACCCTAAACTGAATGAAAGATGGAACATGATATTAAAGGAGCATGAGACCAAGTTTGCTTTGTCATAGCAATTTCTAGTCAGTTCTTATGTATCATGTGGTCGTATTTGTAATGAAAATATTCTCATGAAATAAGAGAAAGCATAAAATGTTCATTTAAAAGCATCTACGAGCTGCATATACTGTATTAATATAAAGACTGATATACCTAATCAGGGGTTCACATTTCAAACCAGTAGGCCTAACAGCTTCTGAGATATAAGTAAATGAAAATTCATGATTCTGTATTGTGCCCAAGAGCCAACTTTACTGCTATTGCCATATAATTATTTATAGCTGCAAACTATCAAATGGAATTGCTTACCACCACCTTACTATATGTGGTAATTGATGTGAAGTGAGGCATTGCATCCCCTGCTGACCCCAGCATACTGAAAGTCAGATGGATTATATCTAACTCAATTATGATTGATATTATCAAAATCCACGAAGCACAACATGGTATAACAGGCTTTCTAAGTGTATCTGTTGATTGTTTCTCTGTGTGTGTGTGTGCGTGCATGTGTTTTCCAATGCTGTTGCAATGGAGCTGTCTCTAGGGAAAAGAAGAGCAGTATTGCTAACAATTTCCATGTGTAAATATATATTTCTGATGGCTTAACTTGCTCTCATTGCCTCATAGGGATTGCCAGAACTTGTGCTAGAAATGCCCAGTTTCACTGGCTAAGAATTTTGCTACAGTAGGAAAATTTGCCAGTGTGTTTGGTGGGGTTGAAAACCAAAATATTCTGTGATCTGCTTAGCTGTGATTAGAGTAGAACAAGTATTCCTGTGTTCCAGTTCTTGATTTTGCTGCTGCTGTGCCATTCCTTCAGTCCGTCAGAGCACAGCAGTGGCTAAGCTCAGTGCAAGCATCTAACCTTACATCCTGTCTCCTGCAGATGTTTGCAAAAAAATTCATAAGGCTGGAGCAACCAAATGAAGCTTTCTCATTGCATTCTTACTATTTCCAGCAATCTGGAGTTCAGGGACTGCTGTTTACATCTGCATCATTGTGTTTAATAATCCTTGATGGACATTTCTTGCCTGAATTTTCTCCAGTCACCTTCTGAACCCACACACAATTTTAACATCGAAATATAGTATGGAAGTCTGTTTTGATTAAATAGGAACCATGTAAAGAAATATATATTCCCATATATCTGCTGCTTTGTAATTTCACAGGTTTCTCCGTAATTGATGTAGTATGAGAAATGGTGACTATTTATTCCTAATTCATCTTTTCCATATTAAGGCGTGTTTTTATAGACTCCTCACAAATCCTCCCTCAAGTTTTCCTTTCCTAATCAAAGAAATCCAATCTATTGAATTTTTCAGAAACCATTCCAAAATGTTGCTTGTCATTATTGTTTTTCTCTATGCTATTCTGTAATACCACATCTGAGATCGAACACTGCAAAGTATTCACCAATCAGGGGTGCTATGTATATATAATGTTTTTTCCATTCCTCGCCTAAGCATTGAGTTAATGTTTACTGTCCACACTGACTCTCTCACTTTGAGAAGTGATAATAAATTATTTAAAGTCGCATACTGTGTTTCTGGTTTGGGGTATTGTTTTCTCCTCCCTTCCCCCCACCTATGCAATGTTTTCTTTTGTCAGCATCTTGTCTCTTCAGCCATTTTATTAGCAAGTTGCTCAGAGATTCTTCTCCAAGTCTTGATCAGTTTAAGTTTTGACTGTCCTAGGTAATGTTCTACCAGCAATTAAATTGTCACCAGGATATGCACTCCTCCATTTTTCCAAGTCAGTTATGAATATGTTATAGCACAGCTCCCAGTACAGAGCTCTATAGGAAGGTACATTCCCTCCATCATGAAAAATCAGTTATTTAGTCATATTTTAATGACCAACATGTAGGATGGATGAATTCATATGCTGGAGGAGAGGCTTTACTACTTTGTCTGCCCTTTTTCTGATTTTGTTTTTAAGTTTTGTGGTGGCCTGGATGCAACATAGCTCATTCAATAAAGCTTGGGAATTCAACAAGGCATCTCACTGGCCTATTCTGTGGACTGATTTTGCGAGGAACGTCCAAAGAGTCAATTCTTGCAACATTATAAAGTTGCAACAACTGAATGTCCAATCACTGTGCAGTTGGAACAGGTTGTCTTCCAGGTATTTGGCAGTTGATAGGAAGATCTGCAAAAAAGTTCTTCATGATGTTATAATGGGAAGTCTGGATGGCTTCATAGGAAATAATAGTCATGATTCCAAGTATTGACATTTTAGATATTTTCATTCATTTAAGTAAAAGTTCTTGTTCTTCTTATTAGGAATGTATACATTTACTTTCTTTACAGAGTTTCTGTAATGTTCCTCCTCAGGACTTTCCCAGGACTCCACAAAGCAGCCATGGGGCTGACCTAACTGATCTGTTCTTTGCGTAAAGACAACATCTTCCTAACAGGAAGTTAGTTTAGTAAGGTTACCCTCTTCCCTGTAGGAATATACCTAGGAGATTGCAAATGCATCTATACTCCAGATATTACCATCAGACAGCCCTTTTGAGGCAAGATCAGTCCTTAGTTATTTGTAGCTGTTATAGTATTAAAGGAGAGTTACATTTGCTCCCCCATCCTACCAGACCAGCCATACACCAGACCTCTTGAACAGATAGGTCAATGTGAGTTCTTAGGCCCATGGAATTTCAAAACCATAGTTCAGTTCAGATTAGCTGTCAAAATATGAGATTACAGAAAAAATAGTTTATTATTTTCTCCAAAGTCATTTTGTTCATAGAAATAAGCTAATCACACTATCCTTTAATTAGTACTTATAGTTATATGGAAAAATGAAAAAAGTTGAAGAGGGTGCACTATAAGCAACACCTCCTTTTTTTATAGCCATCAACTTTTAGTTAACTAAAGAAATAAGCACCATTATTAGATTCAATATCCATTTCACAACAAGAAATTCACAGAGCTGTGAAGTTACTTGCTTACTGTTCATTCTTCTAGAGATGTACATTTTCCTGATACATACAAGAATCCCTATAATGCACTACCTAAGACATGTCGATAGCATGCTTATTTTAAGTTCCTCTCCTCAGAAAAGTGATATACTACTAATTCTATTGCTATTGCTATTTAAATCTAAATGGAATAGTATTTACATGGACTGTATCCTCAATACTTTCCAAGTTCTCTTATCTTCTCTATCAAAAGTTCTGCATTTTCCTTATACAAACCTTGTATCTTAAGGAAAGATCTCTTGCTCTTTTTTTACTGTTAAAGAATATTATCTAACCTAGGAAGTGGATGAAGTTGCATTTCCTGACTTTGGTCATTCACAGCAAAAAAATTCTGTCTTTGAGTGAGCCATCAAAGGCAAGATGTCTATATCACACTTTAATTTTGACTCCAAATGTCAGCTAGCAAGTAGGTAACGGGCCATGGGATTCTCAAGCACTTTAGCCCAGGTAACTTTCATGATTCTATGGCATGTGACATGGAGTGCACATGCTAGTGGCTGACCCAGTGTTTAACAGTGATTCACCACTGGAAATAGTCTTTGAAATTCATAAATTCAAGGCAAGCCTGTTTTATGGGGACTGATAATGCTGTATTAGTTGCTGGAAGTTAATGAGGTCCTGTGTTTGAGTACAACCAGATTAAAATGAAAAACGAACCACATTACATTCTGTTTCGACAATTATTATCAGTTGGTTGTAATATAAATATGCAAATTTTTCAGCTTGAACTTTAACATCCTCTGTAGAGACCATTCATCTCTTTAAAGTATTAATTTAAGTTGTAAAAGGATCCATACATCATTGCATGTCATTTTGAAAACAAATATTAATCAATTTTACACTCTGAATTGCCACTGTGCAAGTGCAATGTCCATTATTCTGGAGCAAGTCAGTGGCAAGAAATTTACATATTCATTCTTGGCTTAAGAAATCATATGATAATACAAGTACAACACAAGAAATTCAAAAGGCTTAAGACCTTATCATCATCTATCCAATGGCAAAAAGCCTGCCTTTGCATTCTCAATGCATTGGTATGCAGATTAGGAATATGTTTCTCATTCCTATCAGTATAACCTTGAAAGCTGGTGACAGCTGAAGTGCAGTCATAAGTTTTCTCTTCCAACAGAAAAATAGAAAGAAAAAAGGCAACAAAATGAGTGTAAAGGATACAGCAATTTCCAGTTTTATGATAAGCTTTTTGATAGTGTATCTGACTACTTAGCTAGACTGTACTGTGTGGGTGTGTAGCTTGAAAGTGTGTTATCTCTAGATTTAGCTAGAATTGTAATTGCAAGTGCATCTTTGCTACTAAACTAAAGTTCATATTTCTGATATGACAGAGCTAAACCTGTCTTTTATTAGTTAACATTATAGGAAATACTTGAAGGTGTTTGTATGTTAAATATTGTGAAGAACACCAAATTTTATATCAACTGTCTCCCAGAGAAAGCAGACAGAGTTTCACTTGGAAAGCAAGCAGTCCCAGACAAACACTGTGCTGAAAGCCTTGTCCTACTGAAATAAAAAGGAAGCAATGTCTGCAATCCAGGTGGTTTGCCTGTTTCTTCTGAGGAAATCATGGAGACTGCATTATTGTTTTACAGTCAGAATTGAAATAGGCAAAGACAGAAGATAGGATAAGGTAAACCTTGCTAATGCTTTTCCATCATAAGTGGTGTGCTGATAGAGTTAATTTCCTTCACAGTAGCTAGTAGGGGGCTACGTTTTGCATTTGTGCTGGAAACAGTGTTGACAATTCAGGGGTGTTTTCATTATTGCTGAGCAGTGCCACACAGTCAAGGCCTTTTCTGCTCCTCACCCCACCCCACCAGCGAGTAGGCTGGGGGTGCACAAGAAGCTGGGAGGCAACTCAGCTGGAACAGCAGACCCCAACTGACCAGAGGGGTATTCCATACTATATGAGGTCATGTGCAGCATATAAAGCTGGGGGAAGAAGAAGGAAGGGGAGACATTGGAGTGATGGCGTTTTGTCTTCCCAAGTAACTGTTATGCGTGATGGAGCCCTGCTTTCCTGGAGATGGCTGGACACCTGCCTGCCAACGGGAGGGAGTGAGTGAACTCCTATTTTTGCTTTGCTTGTGCACATGGCTTTTGCTTTACTTATTAAACTGTCTTTATCTCAACCCACGAGTTTTCTCACTTTTACTCTTCTGATTCTCTCCCCCATCCCACTGCGGGGGAGTGAGCAAGCGGCTGCGTGGGGCTTGGCGCCCAATGTGGGGCTCGAAGGATTCAAGATGAGATTTGATTGGAATGTGCTAGATCAAAT
>NW_009227411.1:0-45717 GCF_000690835.1 Fulmarus glacialis | reverse complement strand
GCCAACTCCAGGAAAGCAGGGCTCCATCAGGTATAACGGTTACTTGGGAAGACAAATGCCATCACTCTGAATGTCCCCCCTTCCTTCTTCTTCTCCCAGTTTTGTATGCTGAGCATGACGTCATATGGTATGGAATATCCCTTTGGTCAGTTGGGGTCAGCTGTCCCCGCTGTGTCCCCTCCCAAATTCTTGTGCACCCCCAGCCTGCTCACTGGTGGGGTGAGGTGAGGAGCAGAAAAGGCCTTGACTCTGTGTAAGCACTGCTCAGCAGTAACGAAAACATCCCTGTGTTATCAACACTGTTTCCAGCACAAATCCAAAACATAGCCCCTTACTAGCTACTGTGAAGAGAATTAACTCTATCCCAGACAAAACCAGCACAGTATTTTAGCATTTTTGACAGGGTCAGTATTACAACTTTGAAGCAGATCAGCATCCAGCCTCATTTCATGGTTTTTACCTCACAGCAGTGCACAAACTGGTTTCCTTCTGGACTGATGAAACTAGAGGATGCCTGGGAAATGGTTCCTACTGTGCACCTACTGTACCCACATGTACCAGCCATGTCGGGGGTTCAGTCTGCATTAAAACTAGTCTTAAGTAAAACCACTGAAATGCATGTAGTGTACATGACAGGTCCTCAGAGCTGTAACCTCTACAGATTCACTCCTTTTGCACCATGCCACTTGATAGTGAAGAATTAATAAAAGGTAACGAAAATGATTCCCAAATAAGGAACACTTTCTGGTGTTGAGTCTTTGGTGGGATGATTCATCTACAACTGCATAATTAGGTATCAATGTTTAATGTGAATGAAGTCCTCAGTGAGTAGATTAAAAAAAAGATTAAGAGAACCCAAAGTGAAGTTATTCATAAAAAAAAGTTATAAAATAAAAATGTTTCCTTTGGGATCCTGGAGAGACTATTTCTGACTCTAGGGGTGTTCCATATGTTCCACAAATAATCATAAAACCGTAGATCATGAATCTAAAGAAGGCTGAGGAAAAACTAAAAAACAGAAAAAACAACCAGACAGTGCAGTCTGGATTATTTGGTAAATTGGGTCCAATCAATAAAAATGCATTTTCATGTATGCAAATTGAAGGGCATGTATGTAGGAAAACAATGCAGCCATATCTATCGGACGCAGTACTGTACCCTAGAAAGCTCTGAAGTGAGTTAGGTATCAAAGTAGGGTGGTAACTGCTTTGAACTTTTGTAGCTGGCTGCAGGTATTACTAGGAGCAGTGAGGTGATATTACTCACAGGCACAGTTGAGATGGATGCTAAAATTTGCCTGATCCGCCATGAAAATATCCGGAATAACTAATGCACAGTATTCATTTGATTTCTGTTTTCTCCATTTTCCTTATTGTCATGATGATGGTAGTAGATATGAGTGACTACTGATATCTATGAGAAAGGCCTTTTCTGGAAGACTTGATCCAAATGAAAGCTAGTCAGAAAAAAGAGAAAAAAAGTGTTACTAATATTTTTAATGTTTGCCACTTTCATTCAAAAAGTAAGTACTTTCCTAACTTTTCACAAAACTGTAAAATTAGTCTATGATATTTCTATCACATATTCCCATTCATTTCCACCAAATGAAGTAGAAAGAACAGTAGCTATTTTCTCATTCTTTCTCTCAGACTTTGTAAGTAACCACAACTACTGTTAGATTTGCAGAATTTTATTTTTCCTGTTGTTACTTCAATGGGGGCAGTCTGGGGACTTCAGAATCCTAAACCTGTTACAATCACCTGATCATTTGTTTTGCAGTTCATGAGCAATTTGTTTAGCAGTTGATACGGAGATGATCTTAATTTCTCTAATATTCAAATTTGTAACCAGATTAACAGCTGGCTATAAATCAAACACAGCTTGAGGCATCACAGAGCGTCACACAATGATATCAAAGAAATTACCTTTTAAGCTAGTGGCAATTTTCACACACACACACATTGCCCTTTCAGGTGTTAGCAAAGAGTTCTTCATTTCTTTAAGTGACCAACATCAGCATTCACCAGTGATATCTTTAAACATTTCAGAAGCTCAGTAGCAAGCTATTTTTCCATGGTAGCAATAACCTCAGAAATAACCCAGTTTTTCTCATTTCAGATTCCAGGAAGGTATCATGTACTAATTAGGAATTTCAGGACTCCTCAAAACAGCTAGCAAATGGGAAAACATCTGTCATTGCAATGTTCGTTCAGTTATCACCCATCCCAAGTGGTGAAGGCTGTTGCACTCCAAACTTTCAGAACATGAGAAATGTTTCTCATAAAACCACAGATGTGTGATTTCCCCTTTATTCACATGTGAAATCAACCAAATTTAGAAAGTGGGATAATGTGTGAAGTATGTAAAATATCACCATGTAAATTTTTCTGAGTTAAAAATATTTTGTTAATCTTGAATGTCACTGAAAGTCCTCTGTCACTTAGTGTCTGCCTCTCCCTCTATGTATGATTGCTGTTTGCTTTCCAGGGTATCTTGGTAACTTTCCAACATCAGTGATTGATAGCAACAGACAACCCATATCTCTGTTTCAAAGATACTAAGTGGTTTTTTTCACATCCTGAAAAAGCAAGTCCGAAAGTCTGAGGTGTCTGTGCCTCTTCTACATGAACTGTTCCAGAAGGTATTCTGGGGTAACAAGGATACTAAGGACACCATTTTCTTCTTGGCTTTGAGACCAAAAATTTGAGTGTCTGGCTCCCTGGGATGCTTCAGTCAATGCCTAATGTTCAGTCCAGAGCCCAGTTCTGATCCTACTGCCATGGAGAAGGAAAGATAACTGACCTCTCTAGCCTGGGATTTTCCCTGCAGTGCTGAGCCAACATGATGCAATTAGCTCCTCTCTGTGTACTGGGAGAAACAGCATGGCCAGGACTTCCAAGGAAGGCTGGGTACCTGAAAGGCCAGTGAACCAGAAGTCCCTGGTTGGCTCATTGGCCTTCAGGTGCTAAGGCTAATGAAATATACTCTGTAGCAGGCATGAAAGCACAAGTATAGTGTTTGGAGCCAAAAGTAGTCATTGCATCTCACTCCTCCTTGTGCCTGATGCACAGAAAACACGTGTTTATTCCACTGGGGACTTCCTTATTCCACTGACTGAGCCTCAATTGAATATGGAGATACCTAATCAAGAACTGATCAAGAAATTGTGTTTATTTCTGTGAAAATGAGAGTGTGTGTGACATAGTCAAGCCCTGCAGTTTTATTTGTCTTTAAGCCATGGTAAGAAGAGGTGGAAAAGTAAGTTTAAAAACCCATAATGACACACTAACTCAAACAAAAAATACTACAGAGAAAATGCAATAAAAAAGTACTTTTATTTGTGGAAATCAAATACTCATACACTCTGAGTGAAGCAAAAATCAGTCATACTCTTCTCTGAAATAAATCAACTTTTTTTTTAAACAATTAATGTTATTTCTTTGAAGATCACTTTTCTTACAAATGTTAGCAATGTTGCTTTTGGCTTACTTACCTAGTTATGTATTTCCTTCTCAACATACTTCCTGCTCTCTTCCTGCATTACCCTGAATTGCTTTAGTTTGTGTTATGCAGCAAATGTATTTTGTATCATTTAATTGGATTCTCCACTCCAAGGTACTGGTCTTTGGAGCTGCTCTGCTCTATGGAAGATAGAAGTAAGAGAAACAACATCTTGTGTAAAGCCTGCAGCACTTCACAAGAAGCCTTTTTATTTTGTCTGCAAGTTAATTCCTTGGAATACACAGAATAAAAAAAGGTGTTACAAGGCAGTAATTTATATACTGATGTTAGACATTAAAATGCCTGGGCTGACTAAATGCCAAAATGCTGACTGAAGAAAGAGCAATGGGATCACTAAGTGGTCTGGTTGAAAGTTTGCATCTTGAGACTGCACTTCAGCTAAAATATGTGTCTTAAGTACTGCAGTATAGCTGCACCATCTCATATGGTGAAACCTTGACTGGATACATGAGGGCAAGGACTGTCTTCTTCCACGTATTTGTATCATGATTGGCCCAGTGAGGTCCTAACAGAATTGAAGACTTCAAGTGTTATTGTAAGACCCACTTTGTTGGCACAGAATAAGAAATTCCATGTGAGAGTTTTTAATACTAATGGATATTACACAATTTAAGAAGTATTTCCTTGAGACTATGTCCTACTTAAGCTATGTCCTACTTAAGCTTTCAGGTGAAAGTCCTCTTTCAGATCTCTTGTTCTACAACCTTTCATTATGTTCTCTTATTCAAAGATAAGTTTTTTCCATATAAACCACACTAAACCCATTGAAACAGACCACAGAGTACATTCAAATGCTGAAGAATTTCCTAGGGTGGAAGGCAAGGATTAGACCAGCCTTTAGAGATCAAAATTTTAGAGAGAAGTAACTTAATTGCTAGTTGTCAAAAGTACTCCTTTTCCTAGATTCTATTCTTATGATCCCTAAAAATTCAATTTATTTGAATTTTTATTATATATTGAGGTTATTTTGTTGTTATTTCTTTGCCGGGTCTTCTTTTATTTGCTTTATTTTTCATGTCTGTTCCTGGTCATACTATAATTACGTATTGCCACACTGAAGGGCATGGACTTTTGTCAAAGATATGCCTTGCGGCATCTGCTCCTAAGCACTAACAAAAAAAACCCTTAGAGGCTCCAAAAGGCTCCAGAAGGAAAAAATAAGATCCTCCAATTATTTAATGAAGCGTTAAGTAATTAAAAGAGGACATGATACAAGACTCAGCTGGGCAACAGGAGTTTCAGCAAAATTTGAAGGAAGGAGTAGAAATCATCTCACAGTTTTTGCTGAGGTTATGAAGCAGCTTTACAGCCCTTACAACCACTATTCCAGACTCAATGCTGTAACAGCAAAAGTGGTTCCTCAGCAGTGCCTGTTCAATCATATAAGTCCCAGGTGCGCTCCACGTCGAGAATGCAAAGAGCAAAGGTCACTTAATTTCATTATGCTGTGAATGCTACAGAGCTTGCTGTGGTGTCTGGAAAATCCCGATCTTAATGCCCAGTGGAATTTTAATGGAAGATATGCACCTGTCAGGCCTGTATGTAACTGCTCTATAAAGCTGACCAGTCAAAAATTTGTCTTTAAATATAGACACAAAATAATCTCTGCCTTTTGTTCTATTTTCCAAATACAACAAACAAACAAACAAACAGATCAGATAAATTGTATTATTTCTTACTTATTTAAGTAACATACTGAAATCCTGGCCAAGAATAAGGCACCATAAGAAGCTTACAGTGGTAAAATGAAAAAGGCTAATGGCAAGCATAAACCACACATCAAACCTTTTTCCATTATATACATTATTGGAATAGGTAATTTTCTCTTGTAGCCTAGAACCAGAATGCAGTGGTTAATACAATTTATGACAGATTTTCTTCCTAAGGCTAGTAATGTGCTTCCTTGCTGCTATTTTGCTGTCATTAATGCATCTGTTATGTCCTATATATATCTTTTACAATACCTGATCTAATCTGATTTATGATGAAATAATTCTGTGATACACAGAATATCCACATTCATTATGAAGATCTGGCAAGAAAGAGCCTTCTTTATAATAATTTCCTTACATGAAAGGTATATTTTTAACCTCTACTGTGATGTCAACCTGAAAACTGACTTTAAAATACCATGCTTAGAACATCTGCAGACTTCATGGAGAAATACAAGGTTTTACTGCTTTGATTTAGATTTACACTGTTGAAGAACTGAGATGGAGAAGAAGAAACCAAGAAGGATAACTACTCTTCTTTCTTGGCTGTTATCTCAACCATTTATATATTTTCTTGTAAAATACTACCAAAGTCCTTGCTAAGTGTGCTCTAACAACTGTGGTTTGGTTCCCTTCCTGGTTAAACTGTGTTAGCACTAATAAAACACAATGAATGGATCTCTGGGATTTTAATGGTTGTTTTGGAAGTTTCTAGATAATAAATGAGGCTTCAGAAGCCTAGAAAATAGTGAATACAGTGCTTGATTTTAAAAGTATAACCAAGGGGATTAGAGATAATTCAGTATAACTTCTCATCCTGAAAAAATACAGGAAAAAATAAACAATGTATTAGAAATCACCTAAAATAAATTGATAAGTAATAAGATGGATTCATGAAGAACAAATCATATCAGATAAAACAGTGACATGACTGTTTCCTCTCTATCAGGAAACAGTCCTTGGAGATACAAGAGAGACAGTAGATGGTATTTATTCTGTGCTGGGTAAGAGTTTTGGTGATGTTCTTGTAAGGAAGCTGGGGGAATACCATCTTGATAAGACCACTTTGAGATGGTTACACATGAACAGGGCTGGAAAACACTGCTCAGAGAATATCCTTCAATATTTCATTGTTAAACTGGATTAACTACTAAGTGGAGATTCTGTAGTGACCTTTACTAGGTCTCTGGCATACATTTCATCCATAATTTTGTAGATGGAACAAGTAATATATATGTTTAAGTTTTCAGATGATCATACATAAATCCATTTTGGAGGACAGTGAAAAATTTTAAATTTTTTTGAAAAAAACAGAGATCATCTTGGAAAATCCTTGGATGCAAATAAGCAAGGAGGAAAGCAGAGGACTTCCGATGTGTATACATGAAGTTTCTACTGAGTGTAAGATAGAGAGCAACTACTGTGCTTGTATATAAAGTTTGTATGTGCATTAGTGGATCAGAACCTGATTGTAAGTTTGCAACAATCAACATTTTTAGACAAACAGTCACTCCTATTAAAGACAGAAAGGCTTCAGACTGAATATTTCAGGAAAGAGAAAACAAATGGGAGATTCAGGGATGAGTAAAATATACTTGTTCTATATAGAAAAGACAGAAGATGTGTTACCATGTTTTTCTTCCATGTTTTGCTATGTAAAAAATCATCTCAAAGGAGATGGAAATTAACTGTTCTTTTGGTCATGCATTATACAGTTTAAATTGCAGCTAAAGACATTTAGGTGAGTTATGAGTAAAACCTTTCAAACAATGATGATAGTCATCTGCTGGATAAACAGCTCAGATATGGGATATGGTATTTCTATCCCTTGCAGTTTTTCATGAATAAGGCCTTTGTCAGGAAAAGTTCGGAAGTAGTTAACTCTGCCTTGAGACAACCAAAGGACTAGTTGATTTTTTCCCAGGACTATGATTCTTATTTAAACAAAAGCCACACAGCACTGTTCTTGCAATGCAAAGCATCCTTTAAATGACAGTATTTATAGCCTCTATAGGTTTTGATTAAAATGGCAGGAAATTTCCCTCCTGTGAGGACTGGATACACAACCGTGACCAGATGCTTTGCCCTATGTTTCAGTGCATATGATAGAAAACACAACTGTAGGACCCAAATCCATTGAAAGAGACTCTCTACTGCTTGATTTTCAGCAATGCTCAGGGAACATCTCAGACACAAATTGATACAACTTCTGACTTCCAAGGACACAAATACTGCTGGGTTAACATCTGGCTCTTGGGATTTTAATTTTGAGTGGCCAAACATTGTCATTCAGTTGGTGAAACAGTTAGCTCCCACACTGATGGTCCTCAGAGTTTGGGTGATCTTGGAGAAGTGTTCTTCACAGTCTCTGCCATAGAAATTCAGTCATTTACCAGCACTTTCAGATAACTGCTAGATTTAGCTGTTTTAAGGCCTCCCTTGAGATATTCAGAGGCATGTTAAATAGAAAGCAAAAGTGCCATCTGTCCATCGCAAAGCGAGAAGACAATATTATGCCCACCGTTGCAGGAGGAGTACGAAAAATACTGCAAAATCTCTGATTGAGCCAATAGTTGTTTTTGCATTCAAGTGACTAAATATTCTATTGTCTGTAGCCTATGCCTATGAAAAATCCAGAGATTCTGTAATAGAGATACAATATGATGTTCAGCAGACAAAATAACTCTCCAAGCAGGGCAGAAAAGAAAACCCAAACCAAACAAAATAACACCAAACCAAACCAAATAATACCAAACCAAACCAAAAAAACCCAAGGACAAAAAAACAGGGAGGCAATAATCAATTTTGGCACTGAAGCATACTGATGATTTCATCACTGTATTAATAAAAGATTGCCCTATGTCAAGAAACAGCATAACCTCTCTGTTTCTGATTAATATTGTTCTCCATTCCATTTTATCTCTTAGAACAAAAAAGACACATTTTCTTATAACAAACTCAGAAACGATAAAGGAAGTACAAAAAGAATCACAGCAAAGATGAGCGAGAATTGAAGTAGTTTATTTATTGAAGTATCTGTGAAATAATCCAAGCTTTATAAGAAGCCTTTGAAACAAACTAGCATTAGTTAGAGAGGTTTTCCTCATGAAGGTATGCAAAATGAATTTATGGAAGAGCGATGACAGCACAGATGGTTCAGGAGCTCAGTATATCAGCTTCCTTCTCAACATGCAGCAGTGAAATCCAGCTTTTACAGAAACTGTATTCTGTGCTGATAAAAAGAGTAGTGGATAGACTTACATGCTATTCTAAAATGTATCAACATTGAGAGATACATCTAACTATATACTTAAATATTTGAATCCCCCTCTCTCAACCCCTTCCAGATGCCCAATCTCATGACAGCGTACTAAGAAAACTTCTGGGAAAACAGTATATTGAGAGTATGAAAGGTCAACTTCTGTCTCAGACACAGGCTTTCATTTGTAATATTTCAAGCAATTTTAATTTTTACGATTGGCAAAATTCACACATTCACTTCTGTGTTTCACTGAATGGAAGACGATAAAAAAAAAAGTGCCCAAGCTAAACATGTAGAGCCAATACTCCCAGATGCTGAAGTGGCAGGTTTTTAAAAATCCAGGCATCCAAAAATCACTCAAAGATTGCACCGAGTAGCTAATTTATGCTAAATATCTATTTTGTATTTAAGATCAATATATGAAGCAATATTCAAAAACCTAATTACCAAACCGAACATTGCAATAAAATCACAATATTGAAAGAGCAAAGAGTTTACAAGCCACAAAATGGACACTAATGCAAGGAAGAATTCATCACTCATCAGTCCCTGATTTTTCATCCAATTACTTAGTTTTATGGTCTTTGCTTTCCAACATGAATTGAATTAGTTTTAGTTTAGACTTTCATAA
The DNA here is from genome assembly GCF_000690835.1 of Fulmarus glacialis. Lineage (NCBI taxonomy): Eukaryota > Metazoa > Chordata > Aves > Procellariiformes > Procellariidae > Fulmarus > Fulmarus glacialis. Next base: position 36,590 of record NW_009227411.1, on the reverse strand, counting down.
GGAAAAAATGGTGCCTTTGTATTAGCCATAGAAAGTGTTCAGAATCTACTTAAAGTAATGAAGCAATATAATTAAGAGTTCCTAAGAAAAAGACTATAAAGCATGACTGCATTTTTTCTACCCTTTATTGCTTTCAAATTATTAACTTAGACTTTAAGAGGAAGTGCAGATGGCTTCATAAATAAAAAAATGTGTATATCGTTAATGGTTTTCAGAAGATTCCTTTTTTTTTCTTTAAAAAGCTGTTTTTTACTGGGAAATCACTGCAGAAGTCTTCTCTCTTGAGAAACAAAGCATCTGCCCAGTCTTTTGGTTCACTAATATCTGGGTGCATCCATTACTCCACAGCAGATGCTCTTCCTAGCTAATACACATTTCTGTAGTCAACACTAAGCATAACTATTGGCCAAAAAGGCAAATTTCACTCATTTAGATGGATAATGCATTTTTGTGACTTCATCAAGTAGTAAAAGTAGTGAAATTAGAGGACAGTTACTGAAACTGTCCATTTAGTGCCTTATACTCTCTGTAGCATGCAATCAGAGAGGTTTACATGCTGATAGTTGTTTAGGAAGATTTCATTAAAGTTCTTCATTAATGTTTTTCTTCTGCTTTCTCATGATGGGATATCAAAAATGACTAGGTTTCTCCCTGCTGTAGAATTTCTTCCTTGATATATGGATAATTTTTCAGCTAATGTATATCTCAAGGGATAGATATGGAAAAGTCTGAAGAAAACTAGCTAAGGGTAATATTTATAGAACAAGCTAAATATAGCTGCATTCATAATGCTAAGAATTGAATTAATGGTTAACAATAACTCATCATTACCTTGATTTCATTATCTGGTATAGATTAATCACTAGCTATTAGCAGATAGTCATCATTCTGAGAACAAAGCTAGAATCACTCAGCACTTCTTACTTTTTTATCTTTTCAAGATATGGGCCAATATTTTATCATATCTACCAAATCTGTTCTATTTCTAAGTCTCAGTCACCCAGCCAGTATTAAGAAAATCTTAGCCATTGTTAAAATTGTATGTCCCTCAAAATAAAAAAGTGCATGTTCATTTCCTGAATAGTCACCCATACAACTATAACTGATTTTATATTTACTAAAAAAAAAAGATTTGCTTGAACTATCTAGAAAGCACTAAGCAAAAACTGAATTTTAAGGGACTAATTCCTATTATAAATCTATGTTATAACAAAAACCTGATCTGATACTGTCTTATAATTGCCAACATAAGTTTACCATGTTTTGTGTTAAGTCATATGGATATACCTGGAGAAGTTCTTCAATGATTTGTGAGCAAATACTAGCAAAAGTCACTGGGACTGTTCATCAGACTTTTAGATGTTCTTGGAATTCCTGTTCCTACAGATCTGTGTTAAACACTTATATGCGGTTCATTTTCCTAGTATAATTATCTGCACTACAAAAGCCACTAAATAGTCTTTTTCACTCAGTAGCCTAAGGGAAGAATGAGTGTGGAGAGAATTAGCGCAGTGTGGGGAGCCTTACCTAGGTGCTATATCTATGCTACCCTGTTTTTTTTTTTCTTTTCCTGAAAAGAAAAGAAAAAATCTCATTCACAGCAGCCATGTTGTTCAAAATTTTCCATTATTTTCTTTTGCACATTGCTCTGCTTATAAATCTATGTCTATTACATGTTTCTGGGGACCAGGATTCCATATTCTAAAAACAAACTATTCTCAATTTGTAAGTAATAACAATAAACCTTTTGTACTTTTAGTCAAACAACTGACACAAGTGCAGTCCCTTAAAATTTACATCAACTTTATTTTTCATCAGGTATGTATATGGTTTTGTAAGAAAGTCAGAAATACATGTATGAATTATAGCTGTGTCTACACATTCATATAAAAAGCTACATATATGCAAACATAAGTTGAAATAATAATTAAAAAATTGTAAAAAGATAGGTTGACTCAAGACTGTCTTCCTTTGTACTTTTTCTATGGTAATTTTTCTGTAATAAAAAATATTCATTTTCCTTTTCCTAGATATAATGCAGTTCAATGTTTTGGCATGACACACAGCTCCAAACAGCTATTTTATCTGTATTTAAAATGTCTTTTTTAATGTGTCTTCTGTATTTTGCTTTTGACTTTCAACAGAATTAATGGGAAATCAGTGTCAGTTTGATACTCAAGGTGAAAACTGTGGTCATACCATTAATCACGTTTATGATTTACTCCTTCTCCTGTCTAAGTCTTCATAGCAATGTGAACCATAGCCTCCCGTTTTGTTGTTGGTTTTATACATACATATTGTTTTTTGTGACAACGGTACCTCTGAGATTGATACACAAAAATTGAGCAAAATAAATGGAAAAATTGAGCTGGTTTTTCTGATGTGGAGTTGTATCGGCTTTTTTCTTTTTATAACACAAATTAAATTTGCACTGACAATATATAACAACTCAATAGTAAGGTACCAATATGTCATAATATAAACAAATCAACAAAGACATCAACGCCTCTGTAAGCTGTCTATGACAAATAGTAAAGATGAGCTACGTGGGTAAAAAGGCATTAATATCTTCTTTAGCAGTTCTCATTTTGCAGGTAGAAAACTAAAGCAATTAACCATGCATGGAGTCAGTCAGTATAAAATGTCTAGGAACTGTTGACTTTCTCCCTAATGTCTTAATGAAGGTGTTGAGATACCACTTTCTGATTTCTAGTCCTAGCTTTTAGTATTAATGAGAATATATCATTGTTCTTGGAAATAAACTGTTCAGCAGAATGATACCTCTAGGATTTCAAAATGACAAATGATCATCTTAACCATCTGCCTTGGTCTTATTTAAGACCGAGGTCACGACTGGTCTTAATTGGTCACCATTAAAAAACCATAATCTACCCATCTTTGGGTCACCATTTCAGAGCTATGAGCTGGGTATTGCAAAACTTTTTACTTAAAAGTTAATCTTTTTTCTTTCAATCTTTGTGTTTTCCCATTCTTATTTTCTTTTGATTCAAATGCTCTTTGGGACAAGCATAATTTAAAAGGCATATTTGACGAAGCAGATGCTGCTATCTGTACTTACCTTCATATATTAGTTATAGGGTAAAGATCTCAGTTAAAAGACTACTGAAACCACCACTTGCAACATCATTTCTAATAATTTGAATAAAGACAGGATTCCACCTAACCAGATACTTCCATTAGGTGCAAATGACACTTTGTTTATATAATTTTCTATTGTCTATAATCTGTCAACTAGATTCATGGTGATGCTTGAGCAGCTCACAGGGCCTCTAAGATTTTCTTTTCCTGCCTATAGTAATTATGAATATTCTGATTGTTTTACTAAAACGTTTTCCTCTGCCTTTTTTGCCTCTGTGATGCTGAGTAAATTTTCACGTTATCTCAAAAGTCACCTGGCTGCAAACGTATGAACAACTGGAGACTTGTTTTGAGGACTAAGTGGGTGGCACAGGCTCTCTGCACTGCGATGAATTTTTGCCCTTGCTACTGAACTTCTATTGACCTTTAGCTTTTCTCCTGCCCCCTGCATCCCTGGGAAGGCAGACAGCTTACACATGGCACCATGCAACCACAGGCAGCCAGAACGCGCTGCAGAGAATTCAGTCCTTTGACTTTACAGTTTCTGTAGCTCTCTTGGTGCCGGTGCTATAAGCCTTTAAAATTCCCACCACTTCTGGAACATGTTTTCCACCCAATCACTGGGAGAGAAAAGGACTGGCTAGACAGACTTGCTGCGTTGAAACAATCTCAGTGACATCGTTCAAATCTCTGAAGAGTTCTTTGCAAATACACTACAGCCAGCTTGCAATTTAGCCTTGATATAAGCTTAGCAACTGGCTAAGTATGCGTCTAAACGCTCCCATTTGTTGTCTAGCCTGGCCATCACAGTTTTTATATTGGTATAAATATTTTGCTGAAGGATACGGTCTTCTACCAAAAAAGTCAAATTCCATTTCCAGTACCACTCTCTCTGTGTTCTTATACACACACACATAAAATGTAGATACAAAATCAGTATAAAGGTGCCTATTCTAGCGTGCCTTACCCCTTTTTCTGACATAAGAACAAGCTACACTTGCTTAAATTTCATTAAATTGAATCAACAATAGGGGAGCTGCCCTCGTTTAATCATAATGAAGTGCAGCAATTTCAGTTTTGAAACAAGTTCCAAGTCTAATGAATGTGATGCTGAAAGTGCTGGTACTGAATCTGTTCCGGGATAAATGCAGCTTCACGGCATTCAACAAACAAACATTTTTCAAACCCTTCCCTACTATAGATAAGGTTGATGGGACTTCTGCCACCACTTTCACTGAGGCCAGAAGTTCACCTTGGGTAAACAGGATTTCAGGAGAGAATCTATTTACAGAACTGTGAGCCTCCCCCTTCTGCTATTACTTTATCTCATGTCACTGCAGAGCAAAGATACATTACCGTGTGCTTTAAGGTAAGCTAATAGAGTGGGACTTTTTGATACCTTTTATGGGCTAGGTCTTCCACTGAGATTTATGCCTTTGCCCTAACAGAGCTAGCTGTTTTCCTCATGCAGATGAGGTTTATTCCTTTCAATCCAGAGACTGACTGCTTAGGTCTCATGCACCATGACCTATCTTAACAGCTGCAGGACTTTTCATGGCAGTTAAAGATGTGATATGAATGCTCTAAATTAAATACAGTCAAAAAAGATGAAAAAAATTAGGTTTGTAGGAAGAATTCAGAGTACTCAGTAAATATAATTTTTATTCATGGTTTAAAAAAAAAAGAAAAGAGAAGTGAACAGTGGCTTTTGCAATAAAATGACCAAACCAAAAGAAAAAAAAAGTTGTCTAGATAAACTCAGATTCAAACAACATCAACAATTAAGTGAAAATCATTAATTTCATTTCAGCTGAACTACAACCTTCCTGCTTACCGAAAAAAAAAATTCCTTTGAAAGGGCACAAAATCACCTTTTAGAATTAAAAGCAAAAAAATTGTTTAAAAAAGTCAGTGATCAATGTTTCTTTTCTTTTCTAAATATTTTTTTTGTTGAAACTAGTCATAATTTATGAACAGTTCAGATAAACCCCATTTTTTAAAATTTTATTTTTTTAGTAGAAATAGTAATAATGAATATTTTTTGTATTGAACGACAAAGGTAGATAGCATGTTTTGGACATGTTAATTAATACAAAAATTACAGAGGACTGTAAATCATGTAAAAGCAGTGCATTTGTAGTTCTGTGCATTTCTATATCTTATGTACTGGACAAATAATGCATGCAGCTGGATGAAAACTCTGTCATCTACTTTTCAGTGAAATAACAACAATCATTCAGTGATTAAAGGATTGCAATTACCTGATAAATTTGCATCCTTCTCACTATGATGCAAAATTCAAGCTGCCTTTTATTTTCTGCTAAACTATATTTTGCATCCAAGCATGGCATAGTGACTGAGTAATGCGCTAAAACCATAAAATTAAAAGTACGTTAAATCCTTTTAACATATCTTGATAACTCTAGAACAATTTTTCATCTTCTTGCTAATATTGAGGAAATGGGATGAAGGAGCTTTAAATCAAAATAAGTCTTTGTTTGCGATAATAATCCAAACAGATAAACATTTTAGGAAAGAAATCGATGGAAATTTAAATTGTCATCATTAAAAACGTGTATTACCTGATCTCATCCCCTGTGTCTTTAGTAAAACTAATTATCTCCACCAGAGCATTAATTAAAAGAGTTCTCCCCATGGTATTTGCTAGTTGATTTTTCAAAAATAAGGTTATGCAAAAATATTTGGAACTCATGTAATTTTTCCCCTTACCCCTTGTTCTCATTTTAAACAGGATATTGGTTTCAGTATCCCAAATGTTTAGTGTTCAGACATCTGTACTAGATCAAGTTCACCGCAGCTAATGGGTCAGGTGCAATCTAATTAGCACTAATTTTCTTGCATTAACTTGAGACAGAAGGAAATTCTACTGTGCAGTCATTGCCCATGAAATCCTGTTTTCCTGGTGTTACTGTTGATCACCTAAATACAAAGCAATGTTTTAAATTTTAAGAAAATAACTGTGTGTCTTTTAGCTCACCAGGATGATATCAGAGGCTTTCATAGGTTTTATTTGCAAAAGTATTTTTTGGCACTCTTGGAGGCCTGTTTTCATGTATTTTGTATTTTGTGCTGCTGACTTCTGGTGTCATGGGAAAAAAAAAGATCTTTTAATACTATTACTCAGGGCTGTCCAAATCCTAAATGTTCCCCCGCCACCCCGACCCAATTGCTCTTCAAAGGCTGAAAATAAAGTTTAAAAAAACCAAACAAATCAGTAGAGATAACTATGAAGTATCATAAATAATTCAGTTTCATACTTTACCTTCCTAACAGAGCTCAGAAAGGTGCCAAAACAACAGGATGGGCTATTTAGGCCAAGATGTTAGCAAAACCCCCCATATTATTTGTGGAAAACTTAATTCTCTTTAAATGTAAGCTTTTAACTTCAACTACTTTTACAACACATCCTCTTTTTTATTTTTTACCACCTCCTGTGTCTCCAGTCAACATTTCCAAAAGCCATAACTAGTAATGATAAAGCAGAAAATTAGGAAGATCAGGTAGATACACAGTATATTTCTGCCTCTTTCTCACCACACTTATGACAGTTCTTTAAGTATAAAGACTTATAAACCTCTACACTTAAAGATAATTATTCCATACAATGCATCCTATCCAGCCAGCTGCCTTTTTCCTACATGCTCTTTGTGCTCCCAGTGACTATTGGCAATGTAATCCTAAAATCTTATAATTTGAGCCCCAACCGAGAAATGTGCTAGGCACTGTGCAAACACAGTGGCTGTTACATGGTGAAGGTGGGAAAAGGAGGCTTCTGGAGAAAAATGACACAAAGCAAATGTAACCCAGTCCTGTTATTTCTCCCGGACACATTATTGACTTGTTTCTAAGACCACATGGTGAGGGGTTGCATGATATTTTTTCTGTCCAGTCACTTATTTGAATTCTGGAGACTTTTCTTGGGGAAAGAATGAAGGTTCTATTTTTGTCCCAGAAATGTTTCATTTCAGAAAAGTATGAAAACAACATTGCACTGGCTATCTATACTCTGGCCAATACTGTATTTCAGCGAGGGGACATATGTTGCATGAGGAGTATTGGGAAATCTGTATTGCCACCCTCATTCATCATGGCATCTTTCCTTTGGCATGTTTCAAATTAGAAAAAGCTGAACGTAGATTTCAAATGCTTATTGCACGCTGTAGCACAGCTCAACAGTCACTTGCAAAATTTCTTGTCCCCTGTTAAAAAAGATTAACAGCTGGGAGAAATGTAGCATTATTCAAATCTAGCATAAGGGACACATTATATAGACACTCAGAGACATGCTTTAATTTTATCCCATCTGTTTTATAGCAAGCTGAAAATTTAATAATTCAAATTGTGTATTAATTTGATTAGTAAAACAGGAACCATAAATCTAAATGGATAAAAAAGGTAAACGTATAGAGCAAGAAAACAAATTATATAATCCTAAGAAAATCACCATATATTGAAGAAAGATCCGGACTAACTTTGAATCTTCTACTTTCTAGACTTCAGGACAGACAGTAAAGCTACATGAAGAATCACACTCTAGAAGGAACTGGTAGATTTCCAAAAGCTCAATGTGCACCTGTATGACTTGAGCAGTAACACAAACATGGTATTTTGATTACTCCTACATGAATATCAAAGAGAAACATTGAAAAAAGATGGAGCTGTTCTGGAAACAGTTGAAGGCAAGTAAAAAATGTAAAACCAGACTTGATACATATGTTAAAAAAAAAAAAAAAAGGCAGAAAAGCCCTAAAAGAAGACCCCTAAACCCCAAAAACAAACCAAACCAAAAAAATCCCACCGTGTACTATACAAATTAATACTGGAAATTAAAAACATAAAAAATAATTACTCAAAATAAGAATTAAACCACGCTTTGGTGGCACATAAGAAGTTTAACTGTCTGCCTTCCTACAACGTGATGAGTTTCACACTTAAAGTAACTTGCTGGCCTTCGCACAGGAAGCTTTCATCACAGCCTGGAATCTCTGGCTTCGTTCACAGGGACTGGGATCTACATCCAGGGGAATTACCCTGGTGTAAAATTAGGGTGGAAGCAAAAATCAGCCTTTATGCATCAACTCCAGCCCTTTATCCTTCAGCACAAGAACCTCAAAAAACAAGTGCATAGCTGGGAAGTTAAAATTCCTGTCAGTACAAATACTGTTCAGGTCACAGCTATCTACAGATCACAGGGAAAGAATATATATGCAGTTAGTTTTAAAGTTTCTTTTTAAGTCAACAGAATCTCAGTGCACGTTAAACATACAACTGATAAACTCTCAAATACACGTGAATTCAACAACCATTATGTGACTTCAAAAGGCAAAAACCATTATGGTGTGTATCAATATAATTTACGATGATGTTCAAGGTTTCATGGATTCATTGAATTAGTAGAATAAGAATTACCAGCATAGACTATTTTTGAGAAAGTTACCGTATTTTCAAGCTCTTGTTCCGGTGGAGTAGATTAAATATGAGGCTGATACATGTGTAGTGCTAGTTTTAGCAGGTTTTCTCACATTTCATATGTATTTCACATCATTAGTAAGCCTTCACTTACTATCAGACAATAACTTAAATCATTACAAATGAAGAAAAGAACAAAACCAACAAGATCTATAGTGCTATGCTTATTAGATCTGTGTGCATTTTTCCCTTTCAAATTGCAATTTTGACAACTAAACCCAGGATAAGCAGTTTCAGTCTTCAAGCTGCCAGTACAGATGAAAAAACTGTATCGAATGACAAACCAATGTCCTTCATTTCCCTATATTTTATATGGCAATTTATGTTTTCTGTACTTGGGCCCATTCTAAAATATTCCACATCTTGCCTTTTAATTCTGGCTTTCATATCTCTGATATAAGTCGAGGATAGATTTCCGGGCACTATAGAAGAGTTCTGCTGAACATTAAAAATGGTGGGGATGTGTATTCTCTAGCTTTGTTGATTGAGAAATCAATGACATTTTAAATAATGCATTTTTGACCTCTTAAAGAATGAAGAATATTTTGCAGAAAGTATCCAGTACTGCTTTTTTTTTTTTATTAAGAAAAAGCTTTTCCTAAGAATTAATAAAAAATGAATCACAGAAAGAAATTCTAACAACCCAGCATTGAAAAATGAAAGCTGGTGAAAAAAGAAACTTTTTACTTTTACATTCTCCTTCTTATTATTTTTTCTTTCACTGTTTTCTTGCTTTTGAAATCTGTACCATAATATTAATGAAATCAGAGTCAGGTTTTTTCCTTTGTCTTGATGTCAGCATTTTTCCATTTTCTAAGTTTCAGTCTCTCAGAAAATTGTGGAGTGGAAATCTAAATAAAGACAAATTAATTCTCTTTTTTGCTGCATTATCTCCTCAGATGGGGAGACATGATTGGAGAGTATTTTGAAAGACACACTTGAAAAGTTGTTGCTCACTAGCAACAGGACAAATGCAGATGAGAGCAAAAATGTTTTCTTTCTAACACTCTCAGGGAACAGCAACATTTTCCTGGCAAACACACTGATTTTGACTAACAGTTTTTACTTGAAAGTTGTATAATTGAGAAAAGCTCTGCCTTTAGTGATGATAGAGATTTTCAGAAAAAGCTGACACATAGTAATAAAATCATATGTATGTGAATGACAACACTAAATTACAATTATATAATTCCCTTCTCTTCATTCAGTGAATTCAGCAAGTTGTTCATTTCACATTCAGTAACAGTTTAATATATGACCTTGGCTTTGCTTACTGTTCCCTTTTGAGTTCAAAAAGACCTATGCTGTCATCTGTCAAAAAAACCTTTTGAGCTTCCCATCTTCCATACATGGCACACTTATCTCCCCACAGTAAATCACGGCAAAAGTCAGGGAACTGGACCCACAAGCCTTGTGAACTCAGATATCTTCTCCAGTAACAATAATAATCCTACTGAAGTTGTCTGCAATAAATAAAGGTCATAGTAAATTACTATGAGCAATAAATGAGCAATAAATCCTGTGTCTGGAAAATGTTGATTCTAACTACTAAATAACACTAAATAATTGAAGAACTTCAGGGAATATATAGTTTGGCTTGCATCAATGTCACACTGCTTACATTCTTTTACAATATTGAATCCCATGTTAAATGCAACATTTGAAGAACAATTCCTCTGATCATACTATCAGGTATTTTAGTTTATCTCTGTATTGAAGAAATGTCCTTTATTATCAATTTCCTTTGATTATCAATAAATAAATAAATGCTGGAGCTTGAGCTCTGCTTCTGCTTCCATTTGGTTATTCTTTGTGACTGCTCTCTCTTTAATGCAGAATTGCATGAATATAAAATCTATTGCCAAATCTTAACAGACTGTCTGTTCTCAAATCCTGATAGCATGTTACTTTAAACTCCAGGGAGAAAGGTAAAGAACCTGTTTGAATTCTGCAATTTACTGGTTTGCTAAATGTGTGAGGACAATGAAGAAATTAAAAAACTGAAGTCATATTTCATCCAAATGAGCCGGTTCCTCAGTGAAGAAATTACAATTTTCATTTAAATTAGTTGATAGGTTTGTATGAAAACTCATGCAAAATTTTTTTGCATTTTAAACTATTCAATAAAGGGTAATAAAAGGTTAACAGCTGAGGAAATATATAGAATACATTTGTATTTTTTTATTATTTAGATCATGCAGAGATGCATTTTGGTTTCAACAAATTCACTGTATAGCTAGGTTATGAGAAGTTCAGAGGTATGAAAAGTATATTTGACAGTACCCTACTGTTTATGGTGCCTGCAAGAGAATTAATATTAGATTATTTTTTATATCTTTTTTTTTTTATTAGGACAGTTACATATTCTTTAATATAAAGCACACCATGTTCTGGGTCATGGGACTCTAAGACACATCACTATAAAAATCTTGTGACAGTTTAAATGAAAAAATACAGTTCCATTACTATAATTTGTGACTAACTTGAATAAAACCAAAGGAAAATGCAGATCCAACCACACAGACTGAAAAACAGAAATAGCTGACCTAGTTAGGAACTGCATAAAATATCTTCTCTGATAATTTATATTGTGGACAGAAGGTTAAAAGTGACCTCTTTCAGATGTTGGGATGGTTCATTTCCATTCAGCACATTACATGGGGGTTTTATAGTCAGTTTTGATATGATACAGACTTAAGCATATATTTGAGTGCTTTACTGAATGATATACCCTGGTGCATTTCTCACCTCATGTCATGGGAAGATCGGAGTGTTTTGCATAGGGACGAATAAATTCATGATCTATTTCTGGCAGGTTTATCTTGCAGACATATAGGACACGCTACTCGTTTTAGTGGCTGGTGCTACCCAAAAAGACGTCAGCATACCAAGGCCTGTTATGCTCTGCTAAGACATTTGAGAACTTTTAGCTCTGCAAGTGCTGCCTTGATGTCCTTGGCCATTTTCTCTTCCCAAATGTCCCTCTTGTCCAATGTGTTAACATCAACTCCTTGAATCCCTCAGAGATGGTTGAGGTGCAGCAGTGCTGCACACCTACACACCCCGTCAAGGTGGGGTGAACAAGTGGCGGGATGGAAGTTGCATCAGCTTCACAATTTAGAAAACACTCTGGGGGCTTTGCAGATGGAAAGTCCCATGAAATAATGCTGAACAGCACCCAGACAGTCTGGATGTCTGGATATCTGTTCAACACCATAAACGTTGCACTTCTCACATTTTAAAATATAAATGTGATGAATACTGAGAACATTTAAAGATATATGTTAAATATTAATATCCTAGTTTGTTTTCCTGGTGCGGATTTAAGCACTATGTCTGCGGAAAAAATGAGTATCTAATTTCTTTTTAATAAATTGAAACAGATCATCTATTTTTGTATGTTCTTTCACATGGCTAGCTTGCAGGTGCAAAGAAGTGCAAATGTATTTGGTTGATGATCTTAGTTAAGACAGTTATTTATATATCACTCCACAGAAAAACCCTATAAATGTCAAGTCTGTCTGAGCAGTTTTATTAAGCCACTTTTACTATGCTATTAGGCACTTTAAAAATAGTTCTTTATTAAGAACGTTTACTTACAAATTTACTCCATGAGTTTGTAAAGGAAAATCTTGCCTATTCAATATCAACAGCCTGTTCTGATATCTTTTTTGATAGACTTTTATACCTGAATTTGTCCTGGAAATTCTCTTGTGAATTCCAGTACCAGGATGAGAAAAAGTTATCAAATGTGAATAAAAAAAGCTGAACTGGACCCCTTAGAAACACTCTTTGCTAACAGCAAAAAATTTCATTATTTCCAGATATAGCTGTGCAATTAATTCACTATTTATTTGCCTGCTCTCTTTCAGCTTTCCATTACCACAAGAAATGTTTGATAAGCTGTCATATAAAATACTGATTAATCTAAAGATACAGAAAAAGAGGCTCAGCCGAGGTGACTGAGCAGTTGGCATTGCCTTTACAAAGAAAAAAAGCCTTTGTTTTTTAAGAAAACCAAAAGGATGCAGGGTCAAATAATAAGGCTGCTGAATTCAGACCTGCTGTGGGTCAGACACCAGCCTCACACCAAGCACCGAGGCTCTACCTGCACTGCCACGACTGACCCGCCACCTCTGCCAGCACCGGCACTGCATACACAGCCACTGTTCCTCCGGACTTCCTTGCACCACCCTGGATGTGTTACTTTGGTTCAGAAGATAAAAGCAGTTTCAGTATCTGTAGCAATGCTTAGGGAGCTTAAGTCCAAAACTGCACCCTAGAATACCTCTTCTAAGCAGCTGTCAAATTTAGAAGTAAATAAAAAAACTTTCAGCACTACCAGAGCTGACCTTAGCCTTGCAAAGCAGTTTTGCATAAATGCATAAATAAAACATACTACTGATTTTACCAGAACTAATTGATACTACAACAATTGGCTACAAATATATTATAAAGATAGAGATAGAGGTAGAAATAAAGATTATAGAGATGAAAGGGATAGGTCTTGTCTACAAAAGTCAAATACAAAAGGTATTCTAAAAGAATATCTGTTTTACATAATATCTAAATTTCCCTAACAAAAGAGAGACAGAGAGAGAGGAAAACCCAGACCTTCTGCAGCTGACAGGAGGGTAACTTCAATCACATCTTCCCAAAATTTCCAAGGGTGGGAAGAGAGATAGTAAAAGCAAACCAATATCCCAAAATTTCCAAGGGTGGGAAGAGAGATAGTAAAAGCAAACCAATATTTAGGACCAGTGCTTAGGTTTCTCAGTTAAGACCTGGGGAGTTCTGATTTCTTACCCACATTCCCAAGATGGTCCTTTTTATTCAGTTACTGTCTAGTGATAAAGTACTCAATACCTAGGTAAGCAGGTTCAGCTGTATAAATGTACTATGGAAAATGAGTGTCCGAGCATCACTTCTTAAGCTGTCCCTAAATATAATTAGTTAAAGCTACTCTTCTTTCAATAAAGGCATTCAATGGGCAGAAAAAGATGCCAAAGCCAAAGGATACAGGGAGCCCAAGGGATGCACCAGAGACCTGGAGGCTTGGAAAAACCTCTTTAATATTTTACCTTAGCTCAGTGGACAAGACTGATGAAACTACACAACCGTAGCCTCACTGAGATTTCTGTCCTTCAGCAACCAACCTCAATCTCAGCACAGAAGACTTTTGCTCTCTGTTATGTAGTTAAAGAAGATGGAGATTGTTTGATATTAAGCATACAATACAGGCAGAAACATTGGGGTTAAATGTATTGCAATATAGAGGTCAATTGATTTCATGCAGCTCCGAGACTCAGTCACCTGTCGGAGAACACAAACAAGGGGTTTCTATGCATGAAAGCCTCCATCTCTCTACTGTGTTTCAGACTTCAGTGACTTGTTTAAAAAAAAAAAAAAATATTCTTTGATATCAGCGCTGCTGTCAATATGACATAGCATAATTAATTGAAAGCTTCATGCCAAAATAATCTATGCAACTGAAGTCATAAACTTTCTCCAAATAGGAAATAGCTGAGAATTTATTTTGCCATAATGTTGCTAACAGTCTGTCATTTTTATTACCTTGGGGTGTAACTCAAACACCTAGGCATGAGGATGGACAGCAAGGCAGCTGGTTCTTGGTGTTCACCTACAGCTGATAGGTGATTTCTTGTTTTTTGTATAGGACTTTCAGATTGTCAATTTTCACCCTATGTGAGGAGCTGAACTGCAATTCAGTTCTCATTCTGCAGGCAACTTTGCAATTCATTTCACTGCAAGCCAGGGACCTAAAAGTCTTAAAATCATTATTTGGCCTGGACCAAAAGGGTTGGTTTGGTTTTTTTTTTTTAAATGTTATGCAGTGTGACTTAAGGATCTTAAGTTAAACCTCTGTTTATGTGTCTGCTGAGTAAGAATAACTTACCAAATGCAGGCCAATATCAATCAAACCAGCTTCAAATACATTTTGAAAAGTAATTGCGGTGCCACTGACCAGTAAACATTACCATTTAGCCATGTTTCTATAAATAAACCCTGCCTGATAAAGCTTTATGGGAACAGGATGTAAACTGAGTTAATTTAGAGACATAGCTGATAGAATCTGAACGTGTATGATTTGGGTCAGCAGTGGGATTTGATAAACTGAAAAAAAAGATCATATAAAAATTAATGTAATTACATGGTATTTCCCCATTACCAGAATTAAAGTTTCAACATATACAAGGATGAAAAAATACAGTTACATCCTCTTAAAGCAAATGGATGAGTATTTTATGCCTTTGGCACAAGCAAAGCTGCGGTCTGCCCTGGCTGGCTCGTTGAGTGCCGCACACATAGGTAGGTCTCTCACTTCTGTAAGCGCTACTCCATGGAAGGCTTTTGTTGCGTATGTCCCACCGTCAGTCAGTGATTCACCAGACAGCACAGCTCCACTCTCAGCAAATAATTAAATATGCTTCCCCGGTGCGCTCAGAGGGCAAATCCTGTGACTTGCGTGGCCATTTAGGGTGGTTGTGCCTGTCTTCAGTTGTTATACTTTTGCTGAGTGCTGGCAGTGAAGTCAGGAAGAGCTATAATGCAGACTTTAATGAGAGTAGACTTGCTTCCCAAGTTAAAGTCTGTTAATATTGAATATTTACAGTTCATATTTTCATTGATATTCCTCATTGTTCTTTTAAGAATGCTGAAACAATTGGTTACTTTTTTGTGGAACGCTAATTTAGCATATATTGTAACACCCTGAACTGAAAGTGCCCAAGTATTGCCTCTTTAAAGAACAAATGCATTCAGACATTTTAAAGGAAATCAATTACAAGTATGCTATAAAAATAAATAATTTGTTTTGCTCTTGATGGAATCATAGAAATAGAGGTCATATAGATCAGCCTTCAACCTGAGGCAGGACCATTGCCAACACTAGATCAGGTCAGCTGTGGCTCTGCTTAGCCAAATCTTGAAGAACTTCCAAGGATAAAGACTTCACAGACTATGGGAAATCTGTTCCAGGACTGCACAATTCTCCCAGTTGTCCTGGTTTCGGCTGGGATGGAGTTGATTTTCTTCCTATTAACTGGTATAGTGCCGTGTTTTGGATGCAGTATGAGAATAGTGTTGATAACACACTGATGTTTTAGTTGTTGCTAAGTAATGTTTACGCTCATCAAGGACTTTTCATCTTTCTGTGCCCTGCCAGGTGCGCGGGGGGGCTTAGAGGGAGTATGGCCAGGACAGCTAGCCCAACTGACCAAAGGGATATGCCATACCATATGACGTCATGCTCAGCATATAAAGCTGGGGGAAGAAGAAGGAAGGGGGCACATTCGGAGTGATGGCATTTTGTCTTCCCAAGTAACCGTTACGTCTGATGGAGCCCTGCTTTCCTGGAGATGGCTGAACACCTGCTGATGGGAAGGAGTGAATGAATTCCCTGTTTTGCTTTGCTTGTGTGTGCGGCTTTTGCTTCCCCTATTAGACTGTCTTTATCTCAAACCACGAGTTTTCTCACTTTTACCCTTCTGATTCTCTCCCCCATCCCATTGTGGGGGGAGTGAGCGAGTGGCTGCGTGGTGCTCAGTGGCCGGCTGGGGTTAAACCACAACACCAGTGGAAAAGCTTTTCCTGATATCAAACCTGAACCTCCCTAACCGCAATTTGGAGCCATTGGCACTTGTCATAACATTGGGCACTACCAAGAGTATTTTTTTTACCAATACCAATACAATTTGAACCTCCCTAACCGCAATTTGGAGCCATTGGCACTTGTCATAACATTGGGCACTACCAAGAGTATTTTTTTTACCAATACCAATACAATTTACCAGTTATATTTTTTCAATGCCGTCTATGATAGTCTGCATCACAGGAAAAGAATGCTTTTCTTTTGAGGAAGGTCATGGTTCAAGAATGTCATGAGATGAGGTCAGTGGTTTTAACCTGTAGTCCCAAGATTCCTGACAGTCCCTGGATGTCTTCCAGGCATTTTAAAAGTAAATAAATAATAGTAACAATAAAAAATCCTGTAGTCTTTGACCCACCATGCAAACTCCGAACTTCCATTAAATAAAAAAGTGAAAGCTCTACTAAGTGAAACAAACTTTATTAGAAAGGATGTTTCAGTGGTTTGGACTGATGAGCTCTGCTCCAGTTCTCAGTCTTACTAAGCCTTCCTGTTAGATCACAAGCAAATTAACTGAGTTCTATAGGAATTGCTCTTCATTGTAAAGTTAAGCTATAGCACTTTATCTCAGTAAAGTTTTGTGAAGAAAAAAAATATTTCTTTTAACAAGTCTCATAAACTCAGAAATTTCAAAGATGGAGCCAAGTAACAACCTAAGCAAGATAGGTAGAACATCCTTGAAAATCTCTTAAAGATAAAGAAACTGGGTTTTTATTTGGGGATTTTTGTTGGTTTTTTCCCTGTAGACAATAGGATTTTCACATTTGACTTCACTAGGAGGAACAATTGAACGATGGAGTAGAACAGTACATTGAGTCATGTGTTACAGTGGGAAAGTACTGACTAAAGGTTAGCATTTGGAAAGCATAGGGGCACATCTCTACTTCTTGTGACGTGAGAAATAGCCTTGAGCAAATCACATCTCTGTCCTGTCCCTCATCTTACTGCAAAAGTGGAATAATACTGTTCACCTCTTATGTAAAGCACTGTGTGGAGGTCAAGTGTGCTATAACAGCTAACAGTATGACAAAACCACCAAACATAAATATAGGAAATGGCATTGAAATACTTAGTTTTATCCAGTCTTTTTTTATTGAATGACGTGTGGGATAATGACTACAAGATCCCTTGTCCAGTAAGTCGACATTTCTGTATAAAGGGGCAAAAGGGTATTGTCATTAGAGGTTTTGCTTTTCCAAGTATTTCAGGAAGGATTTGATGGACAGATCACTGACGTTCACTTGGAACATTACAAAGTACAGGAACTGCGAATATTGCATTTACCCTAAGATTTCATTATGATATACTTTTCAAAGGAGCATTAGAGAACATTTTGGACACAAAATATATGTGGTATTTTGCTAACTCCAGAATGATACTGTATAATCGATTACTGAAAAATAGAACTACTGGATATTTAGTCAGGATTATGCTAAATATTCATATAGGTTTCCTAGGACTCTTTTCAGTATTTTTGATTGTCAGGAGGCAAGAATAATTTTCTGTACTTCCATTTTTTCCTCTGAGGAATGTTTAAATGAATTTCCTTTCTTATCTAAGTGTATATTGGTCATAAACTTTTGTAAAATGTTTCCTTTACATCACCAAGTAGCACTTAAATGGTACACCTCTTCCATAAAGAGATAATCAAACTCTGAATACAATATTCACGGTATAAAATAGAAGGAAATAGTATTATTTATCCTGAGTATTTAGACTCACATTTTTTCAGGAATTTTAAAGAAAAAATGAAATGGTTGCAGCTGGTACTCATAGGCATACTGAAAGCCATCTTTACTTTCTTAAAAGACTGGTCCATTTTAAATAGACTTATATTCTGTTAATTAACTCTTTCTGAACAGTTCCTTTAGCTGATGCCATAAAGAAAGTTAACCTTGATGAGTAATTCTTCTAAGCTACATACATGAAACAATAAAATTACAGTTTTGCATCTGCCTTTATAATCATGTTCACTGAAAAGTAATTAAGAATTTTTTCCTCAACCAGACATACAGCAAGATCACAGAACAGCAGTGAAATGTGCACTTCGATCTGATTGTAATGTGGTTCTGCGAAGCCCAACAGGACTGCACCAGAGCATTTTTGGTCTTGAATTAAAATCTTGCTGTCAACATCAGACTAAAACAACTGAGAAACTGTGGAGGAAAAGAAAAGCAACAAAGCAACCTTTCTAATCAAAGAGGTGGGAGAGGAAGCTGAAGCATGTCATCTTCCCTTACAGTTAAAGAAGAAATGCATTAAATATAACCAAAATATTTATGTCTTTTTCATTGACTCTGCAATAGCACATACCTTGACTCCCAATAATTTCTGAGTTGTTTAAATCTGATTTTTGTAAGATCCCTTTTGTATGTGTGTTATCTGTATTCACCTGTTTGCCTTTTATTACCCCTAGAGCTCTTGAATCTAGCAGACAATTTGAAAAAAATAGTGAAAAATATAAGTCAAAGATAAGAAAATCCTGCAACAGAAGGGTAGATGATAAAGAGCCCATGTATTTCTTGACTAACTGACAGACTGCATATCTTCTTTGGTATCTCTCGTGGTTTAACCCTGGCCAGCAGCTTATCCCCACACAGGTGCTCACTCACTCCCCCATGGTGGGATGGGGAGAGTCGGAGAATAAAAGTGAGAAAACTCGTGGGTTGAGATAAAGATAGTTTAATAGGAAAAGCAAAAGCTGCGCATGCAAGCAAAGCAAAACAGGGAATTCATTCCCTACTTCCCATCGGCAGGCAGGGGTTCAGCCATCCCCCGGAAAGCAGGGGTCCATCACACGATTAATTGCAGGGCTCCATCACACGTAACGATTACTTGGGAAGACAAAATGCCATCACTCCGAACGTACCCCCTTCCTTCTTCTTCTCCCAGCTTTATATGCTGAGCATGATGTCATATGGTATGGAATACCCCTTTGGTCAGTTGGGGTCAGCTGTCCCCGCTGTGTCCCCTCCCAACTTCTTGTGCACCCCCAGCCTACTCGCTGGTGGGGTGGGGTGAGGAGCAGAAAAGGCCTTGACTCTGTGTAAGCACTGCTCAGCAATAAATAAAGAAAAATCACTGTGTTATTGTCACTGTTTTCATCACAGATCCAAAACATAGCGCCAGACTAGCTACTATGAAGAAATTTAACTCTGTCCCAGCCAAAACCAGTACAGTATCAAAAAATCCACACTGATATTCAACATCATGTTGCAAATCCATAATTTAGGCCTAGCTTAATTGTAATCCTCACTAACATATTTTTGACAGAGGGAGGATGCACTGTTGGATTTTTTTTACTCACTGGGGCAGAGGAAATGCTGATGTTCAGAAAAGTTAAATTGTCAACCGATTTATAGCTTTTACTAAATAATTTGAAATTTGGAAATTACGTACTTTACTCATTGAGTTAGACACTATTTGATTGTCTCTTTTCCCTAATAGTGCCTATAACATCTAAAAAATCTAACAAAAAATCAAAATGTTCTGTTTCAGGAATGTTAAAGTTGAATCTATAACTGTTCCCAATTTAGAGCTGGGGGTACAGCGCTAACCCAATTCTTCCTAAATTCCCAGATATTTTTGCCTGACTGCTTTTCTGGTGCATGCAAGGTTTGCCAACAATAACAAAAATAATATTCAGTTCTAAATGAGAATATTTCTCCACTTTAAGGACTGGTTTAGAGGAAAGGACAAATTTGGCTTAAGTGGTGCAGGAATCCATGGGATCTTCTGGAACTTAGCTGAATTCAGTTTTAGGGACAGCCTAAACCCTGTCCTGATCACAATTACTTGTTTTGAGAATCCCTAAAATGAAGGTCTGTGTGTGTAAGGATGTTTGTTATACAAGAAACTAAACATTTACAGAGCAGTAGCTACATTCTCAAAGTTATGTCAACACTGAATAACAGAGTTAAGGCAATTTTAAAACTTCTGGTCTTTTAGTCTTCTCTTGGAATATGGCATTGTAACACCTTAGCTGGCCAGGTCTTCTTGCTTATGTTGAATATTACTGATTGATTATTGTGTAGAAAATGTTATCCTATTGTTATAAAAACTGTGGCTTATTGCCTAGATTGGCCTGTAAAAATAAATATATATATATGAAATTAACCTTTAAGGTATCGTGAAAATCAAATCATTTTAAAATGGAGCTTTGTCCTCTCTCATCCCTACTGATTTTAGTGTGATACACAATTAATTGTGAGCAACTGCTGCAGAATCTGGTCGCTGGTTAATTCTCCTGTTGAGCAATATTCTTGCAACTTCCCCTCAATTATATAGGGTAAACTTTTAAGGTGTGCACTTTCAAGGTGTACAGATACTTGCTCACTGGCTGTTAGATAGTGAAGGGGGCAATTTTGCTCAGATGATGGGCCTATCTCCTGCTAATTCCTCCTCCCACCAGAGCAAGCTCAACTCCAGCAGATTCAAATGCTGTTCCCCTTGCAATTCTTACTGCTAATATCAAAGGGACCCATGTGTTTTTAACGTGATTCACTGTAACAAAGAACATAAGCAAGTGAAATCAAACTGTATCCAGGAAAGTCTCCAAGCCCATGTTCAGAGCAGAGTGTTTGGCACTGCATCAGATACAAAACAAATATTTTTTCCAGTGATTTTTTTTTTTTTAATTGTTATTATTATTATTATTATTATTATTTTCTTAGATGTATGAGTCCTAAGGGCCACTTTTTTTTTAATATGGACTTTTTTCTCAGTCCCAGGCATCTAGTGCTCCCTACATGAAGGGAGAGAATTTAAAATTAAATTGAAAGTCATAGCCAGTGGCAATGAAACCGGTATAACTCGGTTAAGTTTGTCATGAAAATTTCTGATTGTAAATCATGTATTTTGCTAAGTGAATTTTTATTGAACTTGAATCCATGCATTCCTTCTTCAAATGCAAAGGAACTGGCATGAATCACCAACTGCGGATGATATGGAACTGAATTAACTGAGTTTATTTCCAAAACTGAACCACAGCCTCCAAATTATTATTTTACTTTTTAAAACCTGTGCAATATCCTAGTTATGACACTTTTTTGCTAAGGTGCTGACAGTCCCCCAGGCTTAGGATATGAAAAACTTAATCAAACTGATAATTAATTTGAGATCCAGATTCTTCCTTCCATTCATGATAAAAATGAGGTGACTGTGTGAATAGTCTCACTGAAACCCACAGGGATGCTACAAGAGGGAAGCATTGCTAACTTGTTAATGGCACTACTGTCTGATTTCAATGTTTCATTTAAAGAACATGTGGATTTCCATCAGCCAACTTGGAATCAAAAATCTCACTTCCCATTGCCAATCTTCTGTAATAATACTGTAGCTGTGCTAGTCTTGTGTTTAATGAGTTGGATGCAGGATCAGATATATTAGTTATTTAGATCACTTTTAGCAATTTAAACTTCACTCATTTGCACCATAAATGAAACTCTTATGTGAGCATAGGGGAAAAAATGAATTTCCATTCCAGCTGCAATAATATCTGTAAAGACTGTAAATTTTACATTTGCAATAGTCAAATGAACAGCTGCATTAAGAAAGAAGCATGTGTGAATATATCAGGATATCTGAGCAATATAAATTGCAAAGTCTCTAAAATTCACAATTCTTATTTATTTTAATTTATTTATTCAGCAAGAATACAAATTCTGGTCATGCATGGACTAATTCCTGATCCCATCAAACTCTGAGAAGCCAAAATAACTCTAGCTTTTATCCCTGGTAGGGTGATGTAATTGGAAGCTGGAATTGGTCCATAGTCTTAGTTTTGCTTTAGATAATTATTTTTTCTTAGGATAGCAAGACTTTGCAGCCATTAGTTCATGAACCCAAGAGCCCAGACACCCTAACAGATGACTCTGGTAAGTTATGTCATGTTAGCTGACAGTAGTAACTTTTCATGTACATGTTCTTAGCTCTCAGCATCTGCAAGGCTTAGCTTAGTGTGCAATAAAAGAGGTTTAGATAAAAATATACTACGCTGTATCCCCTCAGGTTAAGGTCATGTCCATGAATAGTTACGAAAGGTTAGCTGATGCACAGGAACTTCCTAAATAGTGGCCACTTGCTCATGTCAGTAAGCAGCTCTAGAGTGATGTTACCTGTCTTCACTTCCTTCAGTTAACTATGTCCCTGTTCTCTGCTACATGTGTGAAATCTGTATAACAAAGCTGTAACGATAACTGTATGTGAAAAAATAATCTGAAGATTTGGACTCCATATCTTTTGTATGTCTGGAGATATTTCAGGAATGCTGAACGTTAGAATGAACTTTCAATGGCTGATTAATAATTCCTTTTCATGGTCCAAAAAAATGAGCCCTGGCTTTTATACCTTGTATTAATCGTCCCCCAGTTGTGCAGTCAGAAAGAATCTCTCCTTATTCAAGCTACTATGGTACTACATCAATCTATTACATTTTGCTCAAGTAAAATCAAATAATCAACTCAGATAATCCAATATTTGCCTCAAGTGATGCCAAAATGATGGAAATTGTGTGCTCCATTCATTGCAGATAAAAAGAGAGGAAAAATGTTCCTCTTCCGTAAAAATATGACTTATCATGGACGGAATTCATACCTTTGCAGAATAGTATGGTCTTTCAGCTACTGATTAAGTCTCAGCTAAGCTCAAGTTAAAGGGTTGAAGGGACACATATGCTTATGTGATGACGTGACACTAAACCTATGAACAATTCTAGCTGTTCTTTTTCTTTCAAAAAGAAAAAAAAGCCATCACTGAGGGACATGTATTTGAGATGCTACTTTGCAGTTTGAGTGTGTTTTAATTCATCTTCATAACATTAGTTGTGAAGTTTCTGGGGTAAAGAATTATTTAATTCAAATTCAAACTGGCAAAGGCTTTTAGACTAGCAGACACACCTGTGGAGTTCTGCTGGTGTTTCTGAAGGCTAAAAGTTCTCGATGTATAACTATAAAGCCAGAACCACATGAAAGCAGGCTAGTAAAGCTTAAACAGGGTGCAGAAATGTGATCTCCTTTTAGAGCATTCTGTCCAAATATCATTGGTTTTGATTAAAGCTAGTTTTCTTCTCCTCATCAAACCTATAGCAAAATAAGCTAAGACCTCCATGCGCTCAGCGCTTCAGCTTGGCTGTTTCCACCTAGTCACATTTGATCTATACCATAGTAAGATGCTCCTGGCAAACTAAAAGCATATTTTTGCCACTTGAAAGATACCATTACATCAGTAAATTTTCTGCCATCTCCACATGCTTTTACAACTCTCTGAAATAGATCTGAAGAGTAAGACATTATTTCATACACAGTTTATCATGGCAGTGTTTCAGAGTGGGATTCATCTTAAGTTTAGACTAAACTTGAGGTTACGTAGGTTATCTTTACCGGCTCCCTTTATAGGCAAAGAGGAGACATTATCTATGTAAGAATTCTGTCTCACGTAAATGTATACATACATGTATACATCAGGTCACGAGAGGAACATTCAGATGCCCTATATTCTCTGACAACCTGACAATAAAAGTAATGCAAGTGACTAACCTAGACCAGACGACTAACTTCAGGGAAATAAAGTTACAGGAGATAAATCTGACTTTCCATATCTATTTTCAGTCAATAGCCATAAGCAGTAACAGACCCATAAATTTTGCCTTATGGCAATACAGGCAATTACTGTGTTTAGTATTCCTACTGTATCTTGCCTCAAAACAAAAGTTACACTTGGTCTATATCAATCTATTCAGACTCAATTCTATGTACAAACCAACCACTCATTTTTCTCATTTGGAATTATATTTATTGTTTGTCAGTGTAAGACCTTTGCTGATGGCCAAATAGTGATTTATTGTATTTGTTACATTTCTCTTCAGAAACAAAAAATGAGTTGAAAATGCATGAATATCACTGCTGGAGTAATCACTACTTTTTCATTTTGCCTTTTCAATATTAAATGAAGTCAGGTTCAATATTTGCCCAGCTCCAGATAGATACACATTTGGGGTTCCTGTACAGACAAGCATTTATATATCTGGTAACACCAGTTCTCAGTGGCAGACCAAGAGTGTGGCTGGATCAACAATTGGTCTGCTCTGAGAGCTCTCTGAGTCAATGTCTGTCTGTCGACACACTCTTTGCAACTTGGAGTGTCCCAAGTTCTTCAGAGGGACCAGAGCTGAGGTGATAGGCCAAAACCTAGCTCACAAAAGAGGCAGGTTTAAAAAGCATTTGCTATAGCTAATTCACTGTTAGCAAGATGTCACTAGGAAGTCAGTCCATGACAAAGCTATAAAATACAATGTATGGGAGCAAAGTTAGACATCCAGCTATCTTGGTAAGCTAGGAGAAGCTTTCCAAATTTTCTGTCATGCTTAGATGTTTGCTACCACAACAATAAGCCACAGACCCCTTCCCTTCCGCCACCTCTTCTGTCCCCATCTTCTCCCATCACTCTCCTTGCTGGAGCACAAGAAGTGCTGTCAGTCCCAGGTCCCATCCCAGCACAGGGGAACCATGCTACTTTCTCCCAAGCAGCCATGGGCTGGAGACTTCAGAGTTTTCTTGCCATGTACAAAGTAGAAACTATACTTCTGAAAAAAAAAAAATCTATGACCGTGCACTATGAATGGACAAAGCTGGAATCTTGATTTTTAATATTACAGAATTCATATATGTGTTATTGCTCAGTCAGGCAATATCCGAACACTTTAAGGTATTTTCAGTAATCAGTATAAATACATATAGCCAGATATTAGTGGATTTTAACTAGAACTGGAACTAAATTAATAGGTGAACCTTTACACAATACAAAGGAGACAATGACAAAAATAAATCTCAAACTACTGAATACAAAGTCAAAAACAAGTTTCCCATTGCCCTCCAATCTTTGCAATGGAGAGAGCTGAGGTTGCCAGTAATGTAAAGCCTGAAAGATTCAGAATGTGAATCTGAACCTAATGGCATATTTTTGGAGGTTTTTTTTAAAGAGATGGGAAGGCAAGAGGTTTGAAGGGTGTGCTTCGTCATGAGTATGTGGGCTGGGAACATACTTTGTCTCCACTGCGAATGTGGAAACAGCATCTTTTTCACTTAACATGGTGCTCTCATTCAATTAATAAAAGGCATAAAAATCACAGGTTAAGTGTGCATGTACCAGAAGAGTATGTACAGACAGTAACTAGAATTTAAGCACTGACAGAACAGGAATGAAGCACATAGCATGGCAAGATCAATTACACTTTTCAGAGCACTCCCACTCATCATCCCGCTTGCCAGCAGATGGGGGTGAGGGACAGGGTACTTTCTATTTCGGTACATCACAAAGGAGCAGGTACAGCAGCCATCAGAGAGCTCTGAAGCATTGCACTCAGCAGTCGTACCTGTGTGCTGGAGCACTACTTTGTACCACCTCAGTTGATAGCTTAATCATAATTAGTGGCATTGTCAAAAAAAAAGTTATAGGTGTTTATTTTCCCCCCAGCCAGATAATTAATTGTGTCGTTGGTAGATTTATACATAAGGAGTCACAGGTTGTTTGCTCTTCAGAATACAAAGATAAAAATATCTCTGTAAAAGTTTAAATTTTTTTTGTATACATACAGTTAGCATACAGATTCAAGTAATCAGAAAATATTTACATACACGTATCTTACACATATGCATGTGCATAGCTGGATGCATGGAGGACATCAAATATTGTGTGACCTGGGTTTTCAAAAAGGTTTTTGCTATTCTGTTGGGTGGCGAAGGAAGGTTCTCCCTGTTCAAGCTTAGCATTGCCTTACAAATACAGAACTAGAAGTTCCATGGCTTTGCCCTTTCTACTGACTCCATAGAGATCATTTGTCCAGTCCCAAAACAAAGTCTTGAATAGGGAATGGCAAACCTAATGGATTAGGTGTGGACTGTAGAAAAACAATCTAGGAAAAACATTGTGTCCCTTCATTCATAAGAGGCTAAAAAGAGAAGAAAATGTTTGCTTGATTGGTTCCCCAGAGGTTTAACAAGGCTACTCCACAAGGGCAGGTCCCGAGAGCTCAGCTGGTGCAGCACTGCTGGGACTGGTGCCAGGAAGGCACTTAAAGTAGAGCCGGAGCACAAATGTAGGGCTGTGTCCCTCCTGCCAGAGCAGAGTGAACCATCGCATTCTGCATGGTTGGCTGTTCCAGGACTCCCTTTGTAGAGAAACTAATGTTTTATTTTGAGGAAAAAAAAATATTTGAAGGTAGCAGTGGTGAAATGTTCTCTCTTGTGTGTTGTTCTGCAGGAACAAAGACTTTACCCTACTTGAATTTTGTAATGTATTGTTACTTATAAAAAACTATATAATAACTATTAACAACGAAAGAATGAGTGTCCCATTAAAAAGGAGTTACTAGGAGAAGAAGGCAGCACAGAGCTGAAGGTATTAAGCTGTATGGAGAGTAGGTAGCCTGATAAAAAAGTTCTTGGCAGAGAAGTGGTTCAGTTGTTTTACACATCACCTTCAGTTTTAATCTTGACTAATGAACTGAATGCAGATTTTTAAATCTTTTTTTTCACTAGCTAGCAAAGCCTATTTATGTTCTTTTTACTGAATAAGACAAGAAAAATCTTACATCCTGGTTCTGAGATTCTGCTTCTCATCTCTCACCAAGAGAAGGAAAGACAAAAAATGTGTTCTTATGTTAGTTTTGTGATTTTCTGCATGGCCTTAAATTACACTCAGTCCTAGCAAATTTATCACGTCCTGTACAGGAATTTACTAGGTATTACCATCTCACCAAAAACATTGATGTTAAGAAGCAAAGAGAATGAATTAGGTCCCTAAAAATTGTGTGGTGCTATTTAAGGTGCCCTAGAATAACCAAGATCCTTGAAGCAGAGCTCCCAGTAGAAATGCCAGAGACCCCTGGGGAGTCTCCGGCCCTCCAGAAAGTTACCTGGAGGCCAGGAAGAATATTCTAGGGCACCAGTTAGGCACCTGAATTCCACCCAAAATTTAATTACCTTTGTAAAGTAAGATAAAGATTCAGGCTGTGCTAGATAAATGAAGGAGATGCTGAAGTGGAACTGTGATGACATTGCTATGTAACCTTAATATTTAGATGGAAAAAGCTGCTGAATCTATCATGTTTATTAAATTTCATAAGAGGATTCATTATGAACCATGGGATGAACACAAGAGCTAGCTTTGCTTTACAGAAAAGCAGGTGTCAACAAGAGATTGGGCTTCACACTCTTTTCCTGTATTTAGATTTCTAAGTTTTACATTTCAAAAGAATGGTCAGAGCTACTCTGCTTTGGCAATGGAGAGTGAGGATGTTCTCTCTTGTATTCAGTAAACCACTCAGGATGAATTTTTGTTTTTTATTTTATGATGGGTTTCATACTTTCATGGATTTCATAGTTCATCACCCTGAAGAGAATGCAAATCTGTATTTTCTACCTACCTGGAGAATATACCTGGCTGTTTCACAACATGAGTACCATCTGCTCCAGCAATTCTGCTTTGCAAAAAGAAACTGAGGTTTACTGGGCTGAGAGTACAAGCATCTGGAGATAACAAATGGTAAGACCTGGATTCTAGCTTTTGTCTTGAGGGCTACTATACTTTTTTTGTCCCCGTATAGGAGGCATAAGCAGTCTTTTAAGTAGGGATCAGAACCTATAATTCCCTGGTCAGAGCCTAAATTACCACTTAGACCATTGGCAGGGTTTCTGCACTGGGCACAGAGCGTGTCATAGAATAATTTATTGGAGAATTTAATGGACTTGCCTAAAATTGACTTGAATATCCTGTAGAATTTCCTTCTAAAACTGTCCAGCATTTTTAATTTGAGCTTTTTGTCACATTAATAAATTCTAAAGATAGTCTCAATCTTATGTTTCAGTCTGGCATAGTATTTCTTTTATTATTACTTTCAAGCTTAAAATAACACAAAGAATAAATGGGCACAAACACATAGTGAATGTCAGCCCATTAATTGGTTTAAATAACTCCTAAAAATACTGCAGAACATTGACTCTTAATGAGTTTCAAGAGGAGATTAGTTTTAATTGGATATGGTTTTTGTTATATATTTGCAAAAGGAAAAAAAAGATGGATAAAGGTATACCACAGACATAATATACTTCTAAATTCAATGATTATATTTTAAGCACTTATAGTTTGTATTTAAAGTTTATACAATAATATAATTTTATATGTATATACTTATATAACACATTAGTATGTTGTCATAAATTTTATATATGGTTATATTTCCTGCTAGAAGAGAATAATCTTTAACCCATAGCTCACACTTATCAACTTAGCAGGTTTAGCCCCTACGTCAAGTTTATCAAGTTTTATCATCATAACAATGGAACAATGTGATGCAGTTAACAATAAAATCTTTAGGTTAGTGTTATTTTTATGCCCACATAATTTTGTAGGAATTTTATTCTTTATTTTATGAGACATTCAAATACTTCGATCCTGCATATGGTTCTTAAGTCTACTGCACACTTGTAATTCTTTCTAACCACCTACTAAAGTTAACTGCTCCCTCAAGAACCCTTGGGAAATTGTCCTCAGGACAAAAGCAGAAGCAAGGCATAGTTTCATGGTTCCTTTGCTCCATCTATCTTCTGCACATATAACAAAGCTCTACCTTGACTGCAGGTGACAACACTGCTAGAGATGCTTATATGTAACAGGGTAAAACCTAGCAGTGTTAAAGTTTTTGCTAAACAAAAGTTGCCATCTTCGATTAGAAAATCAAAACTTAACACACAGGGAGAAGACAGGAGAGACTGTTTAGTGGGTTAGGATGGCAAATGGAAGAAGGGTTGAAAATCAGTATTTCTGGGCCATCACCCCGAATTCACTTGTTCCTCCCTAAATAAAACTCAAGTGTTGTTTAGGTGCTTAAAGGTATGTCAGGCCATTAGCAGGCAGCATGACACTGAGCAAATGTCCAGATTTGCTACCTGATTCCCTGTGTTTCAGCAAAAAGAAATCCTATACTGCATAAACTCTTCTAGTCATCCAAGCCATTCTTCCTCTTTTCCACATTAAATGGTGAATCAGATGCTGTTAATCAACTGAGTATTAGTGACTTCCATTTAGCACTGCCAATTAACTCTGAATGAGGTTCTGACTTGTTTTTTAGACCATTGTAATTTTTCCTGTCTTAACAAGGACTTCACTCTTAGTACTGCTGTTTTTGAAAGCTGTGAAGAATTACTGAGAGTCTTAAGTACTTGGACAGAGAGCATATTCTCTTTTCCTGTTGATTCACATCACTTGGGCTCAGCAAAAGCAGAACTGCCTGCT
This sequence comes from Fulmarus glacialis, assembly GCF_000690835.1. NCBI lineage: Eukaryota > Metazoa > Chordata > Aves > Procellariiformes > Procellariidae > Fulmarus > Fulmarus glacialis. The sequence continues at coordinate 7,042 of NW_009227411.1, read as the reverse complement.
GTACATATGATCTGAGGATCACAGACTGTTTTGTCTTGAATCCTTAAAAAAAATCATTAAGAAAACATAGGAAACCTGCAAGTGTGCTTTCTCTTCATTTTTCATGCTCATACTTGCTTGGAAGAAGAGTAGCATCTCTTAAGGGAATTCAGGTGCCCAGCCTGAGAAACAATCTTCAGCGGAGGGCACTCTTTTGCAATTAATGCATATTATGCTCTCAAATTCAAAGCACAGATTTCCATAGACAACACTCCCTACAGCAGATCAATGCATCACACAGCATAGTCACAATACACTGTTACTTGTGCACATATATATGCATATATATGATTTTCTTTCTTAACTCTGACAAAAGTTGGGTGGAATAAGTATATTACAAATCTTTGATTCTTTGCATATATTTCTATCTTAAGATGAAATATTACCTCTTCTTTTATGTATGTTTTTTATTTTAATTTCCAAGAAAATGAATTTGTATCCACAACCAATCTTGAAAAAAGCCACCTGAATAAGGTAAGTTGATGACTGTAATTTAAATGAGTAAGAACGCCATTTTAACAGTCATAGAAACTTAAGGAGAATAAGGATTAAATCTGGAGTTTCTTGGCCTCTAATAAAATTTAAATACAGTGCTACTGTTCAAAATTGAACTCTGCTTTTGATGATAATCATCCTCTTATTCGTTTGGTAACACCCATTAGAATTTTGGGTGACCATTAGTCTCTGCCAGAGTTTTACACGTTTCGCCTAGCTCTCAGCTCTGTGCCAAGCTGATGTCTGATCTCAGTCACACCAGGGACAAACAGAAATAATTCCGCTGAACAGAGCTGGGTGACACCAAGCAACTGTAAAGTCAGCTCTGTGTGCTATTCCTTCAGGTATAAACATCGCCACATGTAATAATATCACAGGCACAAACATCTCCAACCTGGTTCTTCTCACTCTAGGGACATGCCTACAGTGAGCAAAGATGAGTGATCCTGGACTTGCTTTGCCTGTGCTCCAGCCTAGGCAAAAATGGGCCAGGTCTGGAAGCAGTGTGGCCGCACTAGCCCAGTGCTGCATCCAAGCTGCTACGGACAGTGGCATGGTGTCACCCCAATGTGGCATGCTGCTTCCCATGGGGGCTTTTGGACCCTAAAACGGGGGCAGAGATTGTGCATACAGCTGCCCGTACAGACAGGTCCCAAGGCTCTTTGGGTGCCTCTCTGTTAATAAATTAAACAGAGACTGGGCAGAGGTGTGAAAGCAGCAATTTGGCCATTGCATTTTACAGTGACAGAGCAGTTCCTGCACCATTTTGATATGGGCAGTCTCTCAGATGACCCCTAGGTACAATTTAGGAACTGACACAGACCAAAGACCATTCCTAAAAGCAATTTGCAAGGAGTCACCCTGTCTTGGGACCCAGGACAGTCTAGTAATATATAGTCTGACCATGCCACCTCTGGTCACAGAACCAGAAAGCATACTCTAGTTCTATTTTAGTTTACAAGAAAAGATTTAACTCCCGATACCCCGATACCACCCTGCCCCTGAATTATAAATCCTGAAGCAGTGACATTCAGAACATTTCTTTATTCTGCCAAAGTTGCAACATGGTCTGAGAGTGACTATGCAATGATCTGCTGGCTTTATACACTCTGAATTCACCTTGAGGCTCAGAAGCAGGCTATTGCACGCAGTGCTGATTTAAGGAGTGGATGTAGCTCTCACTGATGTCAATGGAAAAATTCTCTCGGATTTCATAACAGGGGAATCATGTCCCAGACAGCACAGAAAGGTGTAAAGCATGCAGAGTTCTCCAGGGAAAATACTTCTGCCTCTGACTCTGGTAGGAGAAAGCAAGCCCTAGTTATATATTTATAATAAATCAAGGTTTAAATATGCACACAATGAATTGGATGCCTCAGTTCACAGGTCAATATATTGGCAGAAGTTTTTTTGTCTCTAGTCTAGTTCAGAACATAGCCATAATAAACTTTTTTTCCATTTTAAACTTTTCTGTCCTAACCACAAATCACTCCAGCTGAGTAAAGTGAACTTATAAATCTGTCTTTTTTGTTATTATACTCAATTGATTAGTTCTGCTTCATCTCACAGGGGATGTACATGAAGAAGTACCTTTTTGGTAACTAGGTGTAATATATTGTAGGATGAAAATAATATTGAGTGCAAATGTAAAATTTTTATCGGATTCATTTCAAAAGTACAATAAATGATATTTTCCAGGTTCAGATACAGTCATCACCATTAGGAAATGACTTCTCATCATTCAACATGTCTTTTAAACTTTCATGCATTTTTTGCGATGTTAAGGGTTGAAAATGCTTTTTTACAGTGGTCATCAAAGCCAATTGACTCATAATTACATCCTAGGTGGAATGATGATTAGGACTCAGTAAGTAAGCTGGGAAAAAAATGAATTCACAGACAAGGCAATTCTTTATCTGTAATACAGACAAAATTGTGCTTTCTTACGATAACTTCCTGCTGGATATTTGATAAATTGAGGTATATGAGAACTGATGTCAGCAAAAGGACTCGTGCAACAGCTCTGTTGTGTAGTGCAGAAGTTTCCTTGCAGGAATGTCACAACCTTAGAATTTGCTTTCCATATCTATGAAATCAAGTACTGCGAATGCTATATTCTTCAGGACGTGCTACAAAACCCATTTTTTCACCAGACGTTTCCACTGAGGAATGTTTTGAAGGCACTAGAGAGAACTGTAATCATTATAGTAAAGAATTACTGTTAGGGTGAGTAAAGGAACGGAATGAGGTTTGTGATGGATTACTTGAAATTCCTTCACTTTGAGTATAATTGTATTTTCTCATGGAAGCATGGAGATATGGGCCCTTTCAAGGGCCTTTATAAAACCAAAGCAAACATGGAGAAATAAAAACATTGATGGGCTAGCGGTTTTTGCTCACAGTATCATAGATTGCCAGCAGCAAAACTTGCAAGGATTTTCACTTGAAAAGCCAAACTCCTGTTCTGTGATGAAAACTGTCCCTCGTTCACTCTGTTTTCCATCTGCACTATTCACAGTACCACTTACTGAAGCTTCCCAAACACATAGTTGCAGAAGCAGCTGCTTTGAACAAACTAAAAGACTTTAAAACCTCAACTGAGGTCCCTAAAAGAAGCAGATAAAAGAAGGATCCACTTACCAGTCAATGCAGAATCATAAAATCATTTAGGTTGGAAAAGACCTTTAAGATCATCGAGTCTAACTGCAAACCTAACACTGCCAAGTCCACCACTAAACCATGTCTCTAAGCACCATGTCTACATGTCCTTTAAATACCTTTAAATGTAGGATGGTGACTCAACCACTTCCCAGGGCAGCCTGTTCCAACACTTGATAATCCTTTTGGTGAAGCCATTTTTCCTAATATCCAATCTAAACCTCCCCTGGCACAACTTGAGCCCGTTTCCTCTCATCCTGTCACCTGTTACTTGGGAGAAGAGACTGACACTCACCTCGCTACAACCTCCATTCGGATAGTTGTAGAGAGCGGTAAGTGGTTTAACCCCAGCCAGCAATTAAGCCCCACACAGCTGCTTGCTCACCCTGTGTCATGGGGGAGAGAATCAGAAGAGTAAAAGTGAGAAAACTCATGGGTTGAGATAAAGACAGTTTAATAGGAAAAGCAAAAGCCAAAGCCGCGTGCGCAAGCAAAGCAAAACAAGGAATGCATTCGCTGCTTCCCATCGGCAGGCAGGGGTTCAGCCATCTCCAGGAAAGCAGGGCTCCATCACGCGTAACGGTGACTTGGGAAGACAAACGCCATCACTCCGAACGTGCCCCCTTCTTTCTTCTTCCCCCAGCTTTATATGCTGAGCATGACGTCATATGGTATGGAATATCCCTTTGGTCAGTTGGGTCAGCTGTCCTGGCTGTGCTCCCTCACAGCTTCTTGTGCACCTGGCAGAGCATGAGAAGCTGAAAAGTCTTTGACTATGGGGTACTTAGCAACAACTAAAACCATCACTGTCTTATCAACATTATTGTTATACTAAATCCAAAACACAACACTAGGAAGAAATTTAACTCTATCCCAGCCAAAACCAGGACAGTATCTCAGGCTCCTGATGCACGAATTTAGAAATGTCTGGGTGGAAGATTGCCTAGGGCCAGAAGGAGATTTGCATTTCTTTTGCCACTGGAATTACCACACAACTACTGTCAGCACAAATCTAAGCAGGACAACATCATCCCTCACCCCTCCCGTCATTCACAGAGAATAATTTCTTCTGCTGAAATCAGCCAGAGACCACTGGGCCTTTTTATTCCAGAGCACATTTCACCAAAATACGTATTTCTTCTCAAAATTGCTATATTTCATAGGAAGCGTGTTATGTTTTAGAAGAAAAGCTTAATTCTGCTGGTATTTTTTTTATTATTTAAATGGTAAAGTTGAATGATTTTAAGATATTTTCATTCTGCTGGGTTTTGTGTTTCATTTTTATATATTAAAACACTACTTTTATAAGTAATAGATTTTGCAAACATTTATATTCTTTTTAAAACATGAAGAGAAATCATATGGAATCATGTAACAAAACCCAAAATGTTACAAACTTACTGAAATGAAGTATTTCCTTTGCCATGTCATATGGGAAGACTCAGTTAAGACTATAGGTTTCTTATCCAAAACACTCTCTTTTTCAGAGAATATAAATTTGTATTCTCCTTATTTAACACTAAATACACTAAATAGATGTTTTCATATCACCTAACTTAGCTTATTAATTTAATTTTCTTCTTATTTCAAATACATTTAGAAAATTTTAACTCTCACCACCTCCCTAAAGCATTTATTTTACCCCGTGCCCTTCCTACTGAGCAACAAATGCACCATGCAATTTCCTTCATCCAGTCCCTCATTTTCACTATTTATTTATGGTTTTCTCACTAGTATTGTTCCTAGGTACCACTGACACAACATGAAATGATGTTCAAATAATAAAAAAGACTGAATTATGAAGATATGAAATGTAATTTAATATTTTTGAATGTTTAATAAAATTGGTTTTTTATTATTTTTTTCTGTTTTTCTGTCAGAACTTTCATCAAAGCTGAGGCCATTGGACAAGAATAAATGTAGTTCAAATAACTTTTTTTCCAAAATAAATTGTGCTTTAATGATAATTTTCCTCTCTTCTCTAACCTAATATAAACTTTTTTGATTTTTCAAGGCTAAGTGAACTTCTTGAAATGAATATTCAAACAACAGACAGAGTTCAAAAGAGAGAATCCCTCCTATAAAGCAATAAAATAAACAGATGCTGACCATTTTTGAACATCTGTCTTTTCTATGGATGCCTAATTGGATGTTGAGATGCATTGTGGATGCTGAGAAGAGCTATCAGATAGAGGACAGTTTTATTTGCAACAACTTTCAAGGTCAAAACATTTGTTTAATTCTATATTAGAACTAACCCAAAACTGTAGATGTACGTTTGTGAAGCAAAAGTGTGTTTTAATATCAGTTTCCACAATGAAGAGCTCAGATTTCCAACCTTTTGGGTTTTATGACTTGGCACTGGTAGTACATTGATGTTGCTGTGTTGAACACAGATAAGGAGTTCATTTTCATTTCTGATATTTGGGCTAATATTTAAACATTCATTCTTTGATGGTCAAGAGACGGTATTCTTCTTTTAAACTGTAAGATACTTGTCCATTTAAATTACATTATCCTTTGGGATTCACCTAACTTCCAACTAAGTATTACATTTGGGAGAGAGGAACCTAGATTAAGAAACAGCACATTTTATAACTCCCAGACAAAGTCTATGACTCTCATTCATGTTGTCAGGTCTAATGTAATCGCTCCCTTTCCAAGGCTTATTACTACTATTCCTCTACTGCTGACTTTGACTTTCTGTCATACACAATACAATACAATACAAAAGAGAACAAAAATCCACTCACTAGAAAGACTGATATTTACATTTTGGGAAACTGCAGGCATTTACAGTGCATTCATTTGTATTAGCTTCTTATTGATACAAGTATTCAGCAAAAACTTTGTCAAAGAGGGGAAACCTAACACAAAGCTCTTAATTTCATCCAACCCAAATTTCCTTTGAGTCGTTTTCAATAGCCATCCAACTTTAGGCCCAACCCAAATTTCCTTTGAGTCGTTTTCATTGCCATCCAACCTTAGGTAATGTGCCCTGACTTTCTAATGGTCAATTGACATAAGCCTGAGTACTTGTGAAGACTTCCAGATGACTGTTGAGATGTATGTTGTTGTATGTTGATACATTAAGAAGCTCTCCAGATTTTGACTGGATAGGAAATCAAGAGATCAAATTCATTGCCACTAACATTGGACAGTTCAAAGATGTGCCTACATTGGCATTTTAGAATCATAGAATCATAGACCAGTTTGGGTTGGAAGGGACCTTTAAAGGTCATATAGTCCAACCCCCTTGCAATGACCAGGGACATCTTCAACTAGATCAGGTTGCTCAGAGCCCCGTCCAACCTGACCTTGAATGTTTCCAGGGATGGGGCATCTACCACCTCTCTGGGCAACCTGTTCCAGTGTTTCACCACCCTCATCATAAAAAATTTCTTCCTTATATCTAGCCTAAATCTACCCTTTTTTAGTTTAAAACCATTCCCCTTTGTCCTGTTGCAAAAGGCCCTGCTAAAAAGTTTGCTGCCATCTTTCTTGTAAGCCCCCTTTCAGTACTGATAGACTGTAGTAAGGTCTCCCCAAAGCCTTCTCTTCTCCAGGCTGAATAACCCCAACTCTCTCAGCCTTTCTTCATAAGGTTCCACCCCCCTGATCATTTCCGTGTCCCTCCTCTGGACCCACTCCAACAGGTCCATGTCTTTCTTGTGCTGTGGGCTCCAGAGCTGGACGCAGAACTCCAGGTGGGGTCTCAGCAGAGCAGAGTAGAGGGACAGAATCACCTCCCTCGGCCTGCTGGCCACGCTTCTTTTGATACAGCCCAGGATATGGTTGACTCATGTCCAGCTTTTCATCCGCCAATACCCCCAGGTCCTTCTCGGCAGGG
>NW_009227410.1:30382-106874 GCF_000690835.1 Fulmarus glacialis | reverse complement strand
GTGAGCCCCGGTGCTCCCCGCAGCCGCCACGCGTCACGGTCCCAAAAGCTTCCCCCCGCCCTTCAGCCCACAGAGCCGGGGAAGCCGCGATTTCACAGGGCGGGCAAGCCCGAGAGGAAGGCTCGTCCCCGGCCGGGAAAGAAAAGATGCCAGAAACTCCGTAATGGAGCCAATGGAAAGATGATTTTCAGGTGTATTTTACCTCAGGTCACCACCAGAGCACAGCTTTGAATCCCGCACTGACAACTAGTTTCATAGAAGTTTTCACTGAGGTTTTCTACCCCTCAGAGCCCTAGTTGTCACCCACTTCATCTTCCTGGAAAAAAAAAAATCCCCAAAGTGTGAGAAATTAATTCCTGGAGGTTTATTCACCCACATCAGTTCCTGCCCTGCAGAGACTACCTCCAGATAAGCCAATAAAGACAAAAACCCAGCCTTGCAAGTGCACAAGCAGCAAGTCAAAGTTGACCAAAACCCTTCTCACCTGGTGCCGCCTCCTCCATTTCACCCCACTGCCAAGATTTTGGCTTGTTCATTTATATTATAAAAGCAGTAACTGAAGGTTGAGCACCTGCAGAATGCTCTCTCTCCAGGGGGCAAGGCTCAGGACCAGGGCTCCAAACAAGTTGCAATTAACATTACAAAATCCCCAAAGCCAGTTTTAAGAGGACAAGTAGTCTTCAACCGGGGAACTGCCGATAACACAGCTCTACACCACCATTGCTCATTTTTTATTCATAAGTAGCTGGACAATGTGTTTCTCTGTGCCCTTGCACCATATACAAACCTCAGCTACTGCCAATACATAAACATAGTCCTGAGCTGTACATGCATATTATTTTCAAGTGTTTGCTCCTTTTGCAATAGGATTTTCTACCTCGAGCTATTCAACATTTTTACCGCCATCAGGACGACAAGTAAGGGGCTTTGCTTTACAACATGAGGTACCTCAATAAAATTGCCAGCCAAATCAAAAGCATGACATGCATCCGTTTCCAGCAGTGCATCAGATCTTCACTATTCAAATATCCTACAAGTCTGGAGTTCAAAAGGCACTAAGGTTTGCCATCAGACCACCCCTGCATAAAGCTGCATGGCCAGATCCTCAGCTGGGATAAATCACAGCTGAGAACATCTGACCCCAGCCCTGCATCAGATTTAGGATGGGAGTAGCACCATGTGGTATACTCATTTCTAGGGATTTGCCATCTGTAGAAGCAGTGGTAAGTTTTGCCACACAGAAATCAGGGCAATGCAGGAAAATGTAATCAGAAACAGCACCTTGCTAGCATAGTAAAAAGGATCAGATGGCAAAGAACCCGTAAAATGCAAAGCTGCATGGGAGCCTCCACTGGCCAAGGGGCAAGACTGCGGTAGCTAGACAAGTCTCTTATCACACTCATGTCAAACTCTTGTTTGCTCCCGATTTTCAGCTGCTATTTGACAGTCATTAACTGCTGTTTGGACTGCCAGGCTTATAATTTAGAGGCATTTCAGATGATATGTTAGTGACATCTTAATTTTCTAGGGAACACTGAGATGAGCTTCATATGATTCATAAGCTATTTAAGAATAGCGACCATGCTCTAGGTTTCACTCTAGCTGCCTTTTTTCCTGCAGGAAACCAGCTCTTATTCCAAGACATTTGGTTTGTTCTCCACCCTGGCTGTGGTGGAGCCTCATCTCCCAGGACATCATTGAGTACTGATAAAAAAAAATAAATACAGCCTTACAAAAGGGTTATTGCCTTATCCCCAAATGGAGGGTATTGCAACTTATGCACTGTCTAGTGGATCCTATTTGGTGGGGGCTCAGTCTTCTACAACTCTCCTCCTGGTTTTGCCACCAATTTCATTAGTAATGTGCAGCAGGCAATTCTCTCCTGCCTTTTGCCTCATCAGTGCACCAGTGGGCTCTTAAAGAGAAGAGAGAAATTTTAGCAAAGTGCTGCAGCATTCCTGGTAGCCTTGATGGGTAATCAGAGAGAAGCTGGACAATCTGATGGGATCCCCTCCTATCTCCCACCAAAGAGTATCTTTTATTGCTTTGAGTAAATTCACTGTAAAAATCACAAGGTGTGGGTCACAAACTATTCAGGAACCTAAACCATCTCAGGCTCATGCCATTTCTCCCCATATCCAGCCTGTATTTTATGATAATTTCAAATTTTTCTTTCTGCATCTCATTAATTCATTTCTGCCCCTTACATTTATGCCTTTTCACCTATGCAAACAGTATTCCCTCTTAATCATCACTCAGTTAAGGTCTGTATTTCATCCTTTATGTCTTTCTTATGAGTCATTCCTATAGAGTGTTAGTAATACTGTTATACTCCAAACTCCCTCCAGTTTTCCCAACATCTCCCTCATAAGTTTGCCCAGAAGTGTAATCATACTAAAGCCATAATAAACAACTATCTCTAAAATGCTTTTGCACATAGTGTCTGAAACTGAAATGACAGCTTTTCCCCATGTAACTGGCCACTTCATATCTAGTTTGCTGTCAGCTATTGCACATATTTTAAACTATTTATTAAACCAGACATCTTTTAGTTAGTGCATTTCAGATTATTTCACTTAGATATGCAAAAGCTCATTTTTCCAAGTTTAATTTAATTTCTCTCCTGTGTATGTAGTTCCCTTCCTATAATTTCTGTGTTCTGACTGGCTTCTAATTCTGCATTGCCAATTCATTTCATTACCATGCTGTTTATCCTATCCTCAACAGGATACACTTGAACAATAAATTATTTCAGATTATTTCAGGAACCAAAAACTGCCAACCAAACCCATTCCCTGTATCATTATCCTTTACTGAAGTGTAAGGGCATAATACTTACTGCGTCTCCATATTCAATAGGGCCACCATCTGAGAAAAGATTCAATTTCATACTTTAAATTTAAATGTAAACAGTCCCACTAAAGCCATGTCTTCATTGCATTAATGGAATAGAAGCCTCACTGTAATGCGACGAACTGTTTAATTAGTTAGGCATATAAGCATTTCCATTTTCCTTTGAAAAGTCCTTTTCTTTTGAAAGAGTCAAAGAAGATGACACCTTTAAGGAATACCCTCATGAAATTTAGTAAATAGTTTTTGTTTTTTCCCCACAAGCCCTTTGAAACAGAAGAATTGCCTTCTATTCAATAACTAAATGCATATTAAAAGCAAAAGCAATCTGGGAGCAGCTAAGCAGCTTTGCATAGTAGGTATTTGGATTTGTACCATGAATGCAACTACAATTTTAACACAAAATGGCTGTGTTCAACAAAGACCACAGCAGCCTGCGTAGGACTGCAGAAAGCAATAGTTAGAGCCCCAGCAAACAGAAAAATCTGTACCAAGAGCCAGCAGGGACAGGAAAGTTAAACATCAAGTGCAGGTGGGCCACCCCTTGGCCAGACGAGGTATATCAGTGATTGTGCCCCTCGGTCACTGCTGAAATCTTCATACTTCAGTGCAGAGAAAGATGTTAACCAACAAACTGGTATTTGCATGAAGAAAAATGAGCAAGTAGTAAATAAAGCATTGCCTGTGCAAGTTCACAACCCAGCTACCTGTATGGTCTCAGCACTGATTTATCTTTTGCCACCCCCGCAAAACACAGGTGCTACTGGCAACTGTTGCACTTGGGAAAATCTGCTGACTTCATTTACAGCCTGAAATTAGATCCAAAGCCATGAAAATCCATGGGAAAAACATTTGAATACTTGTTTCAGTCAGAAAAGCTTAGAGAAAGCATGACATTTCAGCCTGGCATTTTATTTTGGAGAGCTTCATCACCAAACCTTGGTCCTGATAACAGTTCTTCCAAAGGCCCCTGATCTTGCAGCACACTCCCATTTGCAAATGCTGTGTCACTACTCCCCTCTCTCACTGCCCTGTCGTGACCCCATAGAGCCAGATCCCTGGTGTTAAAAACCTGCTGTCCATCTGCAAGCAAAGGAATGGTCCCTGGCCCAGAGGCCTCAATGTATATCACTTCCCATGTCAATCTGCATTAGACTGATCAGCAAAATAATCCAGGGCAGAGATGGAAGTACACTCTCGTGAGCACCAAGAGCAGCAGCAGGTAGAGCTGGCAGTACTTGCAGCCCACCCACTATTTAGCAAGCATTGAGGTGTTTTTTTGCATCACACCAGAGGAGAGCATTAAAGGGAACAAATGAAATGGCTTTGCGGAGATTTATGGATATTTTCTAATGCAGAAAGTGGAGCACAAGAGAAAGTGCAAAGGCTAATTTGATTACATTGTTAGCCCTGTATAAATTTAATAATGGACTTGCTTCCATATTTCTCATTGTAAACTGGTTACATACATCCACTAACTGCAATAGCTCAGCACCTCTCACTCTTGAATCAGTCTTCCCAACCCACCCCTGTGAGGAAGAGGAGCGTTAGTACTCCTGCACAGATAGACGGAAGCAAAGGAGATGTTAAAGATCCAGACAAAAATTACTGAATTGATTATGGCTCCTCTAGATCAGGTACAACGTTCTTAAAATAGTAACGGAATTATCCGATTGTTGTATCAGAGTAAGAATCAGCAGATATTAAGAGGAGCTGGCTTATCCCCTCAACACATTCAGTCATGAGCTTCAGCAGACACTGCGCAAGCTTGAGCAAGTGACTTGCGTACATTTGCAAGTACCAGAGTGCTTTGTGAAAAAGTAGCCCTTGAGTTACTTGCTGCTCAAGGTCACACAGGAGGTGTGTGGCAGACCTGAATCAAGCTCAAAAGCTATTAGAGCATCCATTGCTTTTCATTCTCACTTTTCCTTTTCCAGCATGTCATTTTGAATCAGGATCTATGCTAGCAAATATGGACATTACTGTAGTTCAAGGGTTCACATTCAGCACTTCACTCATTAAATGCAAATTTTTTCAAGGTACAAACACAATAATGGATATAATGATGAAAATCACTATATCAGTGTATCATTTAATAGTGAAGTACATTAATCTCCTGCATACAGTACTGTCCAGAACTCAGTTTCTTTCTGAACTGTGTTTCATAAGGTCAATAATGCCTTCTTTAATTTCTAAGCGTAGTCTGGATGGTTACCCTGAATTTCTTTGATTATAGGCAGACTAGTTTCGTTAACTTGAGCTACTGCCCTGTATTCCACACTGAGGCCAACTGTGTCTATTCTCCTCTTGTTTGAGGAAAGCAAACCCATTCCATCTTGCCTCGCTCTTCCAAGCAGAGCTATTTGATACTGACTTCTCAATTTAAACCTACTCCTAATGATTTCCTAAATAAATTACATCATTGTCAGTCACTTCATATCTCAAATACTTGCAAATGCTTAGCAATTTCAGCTGCCAACACATTCATTTATGTTCTTGTGAGATGGCATCTGGATCACAGCTATAGTCTTTGAGTCCTTTCCATCAGCTAATTGCAACTGTTTTTGAAATGCAGGAGCATATTTATTTCTCTCCTTCCTTTGCAGTGTTCAAATTGTGCCTTTAGGTAGGCCTTGTGTTCCAAACTCAGAAATACTTAGCTTGCAAAACTCCAGTGTCTACTCAGAGAAGTGCTTCAGCAAGTATAAATATTTTTTTGGCATGTGCTTTGTTAAGTAATTTTTAAACAGAGTCTGTTTAAAGGTAGGATCAGGGCCAGCTTTCTGGGACAGACTTCCTAATGTGACAAATTCTGACACAAATATTGCCCAGTGACATAAAATCCATGTGTTTCCCACTGTCACTCTTAGCTTTCAGTGTTTCTTCCCCTATCCCATCCAAGACTTACAAACAAAATACTACTCAAGAGCTTACCTGTGCTAGATCTTGAAAAATGGAAAGAAAAGGCAAAAAATCCAGCAGCATCCTTTTATACACAAACTTTTCAAATTGAGGGTCTAGCTACCATAAAGAGGCAAGCCTTCCAAACAGACTTCTGCTCATTACTAGGAAAAACTGTTCCTTCTATACCAGAACAGCTGGAGCAATTAGGTAGTATTGCAATCAAGCTACAAGACTCAGGTGCATTGATATAAGTTTTGCTTCCAACACAGACACCCTGAGTGATCCTGAGGAAGCTATTTCTCAGTTGAGAATGTCCCTTTACTCAATGCTCAATGACAGGATCCCAAATGAGGTGCAAGTAAAGTCCCGTTATCAAAGACATGTGCTTTAAAGGGTCAGCATTACACCTGGTGAGGCTGAAGGAGATCACTGTCCAGCCTGGCTCTTGCACCGTTACTACCACAGTAACATTTTTGCATTACTGTTCATTGGCAGTGTGGTTTAACAACCCAAGCAGTATCCTGGGAACCAGGCAAGCCAAATCCAATGCTTGCAACCACTGGTGTGCCTTACTTCACCTCCCTGTTCTTCTGAGTCCACCCCTTCCCTTGCCAGATACCCTTTGCCTTCTCTTTCAAGCAGGACTGCCTTTTAACATAACTATTGGCCATGCCTACTTGTCACCCATCTCCTCATAGAAGCCCTTCTTGTTACCATTGACATCCCTTGCCAGATGCAATTCCAGCTGGACATTGGCTTTTCTAACTTCATCTCTGCATGCTTGGACAGTGTCTTTGTGTTCCTCATAGATTTCACTTAAGTATTACCAGCGTACTGGACAGTACTGGGGTGTAAACACACCATCTGCATTATGACATGGCTATAAATGAGAACTGGCAGCTCGTTACCAGTTATTTCTCCTTTTGTAGCTTCTCCTCCTTGCTCTCTAAACTTCATTCCCCTTTCTGTCTCTTGTAAGATCTTCTGGGCTGTGCACCTTTGCTTCATCTCCACTCAATTCATCCTTTGGTAGGTTCTGCCTTCCCATGTGTGCACTCTCAGACACTTCCGGCTGCCTCTGTTTTCTGCCTTTAAGTCTACCCCCAGCTAAACAGAAGAGTCAGTGATTACAATTTCATTCAATCAGGAGGTGAAGGAGATGGGGGCACATGCACAGCAAGTCAAGAAAGAAGTGGCAATCAGATTACAGCTATAGCCTAGAGCAGAATACTTCGTAATGTGAACTCTGGTCTAGGGCACACAATAGACATTTTACCCAGAGTGCAATAGTCACCCAAAGACATTTACTTCAGGAAATACTGAGCCTGGTACAAACATTTAAACTTTAATAAAACCATTACAGATGCACTGATTGCATAGCTCCTTTAGACAGTGAAGCTACATAGGGAAGTGAGTAATAAGATAAGCAAGGTGAACAGAAGTCATGATCAGGCCATTTACATGGAGATTTACTGATAGATAATGCTATGCATTATCCATATCCAAGAACTAGTCACTGAACAATAACCATCTCAAAACATCTCCATCTTAGACACACATTGTCCTCTGCAGATCAGTGTATTTAAAGAAATTAAATCAAGAATCAGTATTTTCACTCCCATTTCATATTCACAGTATCCAGACCCCTTACACATCTCAATGTAACATTAAATTAAAACATAACATCATATTTTTGTGGGGCTACACGTTGTTTCTGCACATGCTCAGAACCACTTTGACACTAACAAGCAAGTTGTGTTTAAACATGACAAGTTAGCTTGTCATATTTCAAATTACAAATGTGACTCTGCCCACAGAATAAAAAAGATTAAAAGGCATTTACAGGCAAGGGAAGAGTGCAGTCAGGAGGAGGTGCAAATCTACCTCTCTGTCTTACTAACCTAACTAGTTGACCATTTATTTACATGTTTCATCTTTCTGGACCAATGCAGATAGAATTATTCCATGCGAAACAAACATTTCAACACAAAATAAGCTTTCTCTGTGTTCTGAGGGAAGCATCAAATCCACAGTCCCTCCTTTCTGGACAAGTCCCCCAACCAAAAGGCAATTATACAGAAAATATGAGCACCTCAGAGCTACAGATAAGCATCCAGGAGAGAGACAGGGATTTGCACCAAGCATTATCCCCTGGCCAGCACAAGCATCTGCACCAAGGATGAGTATTTACTGAAATGCTGTGCAAAGGGACTGATCATTGCACAGGGTAGCAGCTGACACTTCTGTTCTCTGCTGCTCTGTTGCTGGTGGATGTTGTGAATTCATTTCCTCCATACCAAGCTCTCCCCATTTTGTTTACAGCAAAATCCATCCCATTACCTCTCTTCACAACCACCATTCCAAGTACCTGTTCTGGGTCTGAGTTCACCCCTAATCTAGAAGGTGGGAGCACATTCACATCATGTCAGCATCCATGGAGAAAAGGCTGCTGCAGGTGTGCCCACACCTCCAGGAGAATGGCACAGGCTTAGTTTATTTTTAAATTAGCAACTGCTTTCTCAGTATTTGGGTGTCATCCCCCCCACAAACACTGGAGGCAGAAAGACATACTGAGTGGAAAAAATTGGCAGGAGAGATACACCAGCCATAAGATCTCACTTGGGAACTGTTGAACATGGGAGAAAAGACTCCTACTTCCTAGGCCATGTTTATAAAGCAACACAGCTCTCTCCACTCTGCAACTGTCCTTTTTCCTAGGACTAATCCAAGACCTTACATGAACTTCTAAAAGCAAAAAACCTCAACACCTCCCAATAAAAATACAAGGCCAACCCCTGCCATTTCTTTCTCTACCATCCCTATCTGAATCAGCCCTTAGTGCTCTGCTGGAAGGAAAGCTAATGGTGACAAGCACAGAAAGAATCCTAGACACTCAAACAAAGCAACTATGTTTACACTAGAAGCAGCAGGAGACACATGAGGTCACTTAAATATGGTAATACCTCATAACACACTACACTGAATGCAATTACTCAGTTTTTGCCTAGGTCTGTTCTTTCTTTGTCCTGACACCAAAGCAAGCCGGACTTTCTGTGGCACTGCCACTGATTTGCTCTGGTCTTAATATATACATAGCTATACATAGATAGCTTGATAATCCATTGGCAAATTGGCAGGTCATAATTACCTTTTACCTTCTCCATTGAGACTAAACGTTTGTCTCCACATATATACCTAGCTCCTTGCACAACAGTCACTGCTTTGACTGGGATCTGTTCTCTCCTGATACTCATACCCATCCAGGTTATGTCTGAGTTCCACAAGATCAATATTAGCTTAATTGCCTTTGGCTAGCAACTCAGTCCTGTCATCTCAGTCAAGTTTTATTCACAATAAAATTCATCTTCTATTCTAAACAGAAGTCCACTGTTCTGATCCCTGTCACATTTCCTGACTTCCCATTAAGAAAGCTTGTGCTTGCTCACACACCAAGCAGGGTTGGACTCTCAAGTAGAGGCTTCAAAGCCATTTAGAAAACAGTGTCCTTGAATTGACTCAAGTAGTCCATTTCCATAAATTCAGTCCCAGGAGAAGGTCTCAGCCCCTTATCCAGCTCCCATTTTTCAACAGATACCTCCTTTCAGAAGAGAACTTTATCACTGCCTCCTCAACTCCATGCGAGCACTAGGGTAAGGGCAATACGCAGCAGAACAGATGCTGTGGCAGGAATGTGTTTACATGAAGCTGCTGACAGCAGATGCCAGCTTGTAAAATTAGCCAATAAAAATACCAGCATCACTGTTTACAACTACTCTGAGCAAGATGGGCTGCCAGCAAACTGGAAATCACTGACACGCCAGGTTAGAGTTACAGCATTTGGCAAAACATCATGATTTTTAGGCTACGAGAAGTGGGATTCTCATTCAAGTAGA
This sequence comes from Fulmarus glacialis, assembly GCF_000690835.1. Classification (NCBI taxonomy): domain Eukaryota; kingdom Metazoa; phylum Chordata; class Aves; order Procellariiformes; family Procellariidae; genus Fulmarus; species Fulmarus glacialis. The sequence continues at coordinate 97,227 of NW_009227410.1, read as the reverse complement.
AGGGAGTCAACCAAGAGCTCCCCCACAGTCTCAGTCTTTCTCACTTTTGCATTCCAAAAGAATCCTATTTAATGTTAAAACATTAAAGAACCAGAAATACTGTAACTAAGGAACCACATGTATCACTAGCTACTGAAAGTTTTTTTTATCCTACTACTCTCATCAAACTAGAAATTGAGCAACATGTATACAGCAAGTATGTTATAGAGCAGGAAACTGTTACCTGAACTTAAACCCCCTCCAGCACTTTTTGTAACCACAAACATAATAAAAAAATCCTGATTTTTGTACCAAATTGTTGTCTACAGCTTGCCCATGTAGATCTGGAGATGCTCAGACTGATCCTTCCAGAAGGTTAAAATAGTACTAAAATTTTCCCCAGTTAATTATCCTTAATCTTTCTGAGCCATTTAAAACTATTAAGACCAGCATCTAGGCTAAAGAAATTTAAAACCTTCAAGAAAACAATTAAAATCATGTTTTTAAACATAACACTGCCTACAGTCAGAACAATCTCCCTCCATAGTGCCAGATAAAGCCAAGTTTTAGAATCTTCTTTTCCTGCATTGGAAAATGTGAACCTTCATTAAAATCTCAATTAATACCTTCTATAATACTCTCAACTAGGAAACTAGAATTATAAAGGGAAATATTAAAGGAACTAAGGTATTTCAGAGACTAAGTTTGAGAATAAGTTTAGTCAGTTATTACTTTTATTTTAAGCAAACACATAAATTCAGTCTTCTGAAAAAAACGTTCACTTTATAAATGGTTAATAAGCTATCAATAGCTTTTGTAAGCCTCTTGCAGGCATGAGCAAGAAGTTAAAAAAGGTAAGTAAAACAGCTAGAAGTATTAGAGATATTATAAGCCATGATTAAAAGGAGCCTCTTTTCCTCTATAATCGAAGACTGATATCAGTTAATAACATAACATACCTTTGGAATGTATCCATGAAACCACAACACTAGATGAACCATATGCCTACAATGTCTTTTCCACAAGAAATACTGAACAGCTTCAGTCTTCTGTATTATGAACTAATACAAGATAAATAAGAATAAAATCAAAGTGCTGAAATCCTACTGCTAGTGAATTGAATAAGACAAAATTCAAAGACTTCAAATTAAACCAGCACTTTCTTCAATACATTGAAAAAGCTAAAAAATACGACCTACCCCAACACTTAATGCAAAAATAGTAACAAACCTCTTTCTACCCTACAACTCTCTTATAAGGAACAAACAAGAGCCTCTATTGTGCACCCAAGCAATAAATAGTGTCTGAGACCTTCCCCCAGCTGTGACCAAGCAGCAATTAGACACAATTGCTATAAAGTCTGCCTGGGGAGGGAGTTTTATTTGTGAGGGGGAGTGGGACTCTGTGATAAGGGAGTTGGGAGGGGCAGGTGTTAGCTTATTCTGGAAAGGTGAGGTGTGTTCTTCTTCAACTCAGGATTTATGGTAAGAAAGATTTGTTTGTTTTTTAAAAAATAAATGGCTGGGGAGTGGTGAGCTAGGGGTCTGAAAGCCTACAGAGATGCTTATGAGCTGTGGATGGCATATTATTGTTGATTTTAGGCAGTATGGAGACCTTTACAAGAGGTCTATGGTTGCTAGCAGTCATGTTACTAAGCCCTTTAGTTTCTTTTCTTGTCAACTAATAATTGTGCCTTTTCTATAAGCAGCTCTTGTTCATGAGTAGCTTGGGGTTTCTTAGCTGTATAGGTGAGCTCTGTTACTAGAGCATGTTTAAAACATCATGTGGAAAATAAGGATTCTCAGTTTTAGGAGCTGAAGAAACCTTTTTTTTCTTACTCTAGTAAGTAGGGAGTTTTCTCTCCTCTCAGTTTATCCCTGAGTAGTAGTATTGTAGCTTTTTCTTTCTGAGCCACTCTTTACCCTATATGCATATCTTTAATAAGTATTTTTTCTTTCCCTGGGACACTGGGGGGTAAGGGGGAAGAGGGTGGTTACTAGGGCTCCCTGTGATCATTTCTGTTTCAGAAAAGTAGTTAAAATTGGTTAAAACTTTGGGTTTTCCTTAGGTAGTCCAAAACCTGATTGTCTCAGCTGGGTTAGTTAAGCTTTGCCTGCTAAGTACAGGTGAAAGCTGTATGCCTGTTCAGTGCAGACTGCTTCTGTGCACAGCTGCAAACATATTGATCAAGTTTTGTTTCTCTGCTTAAGCATATGCTGAACTTCATGCTGTGGGCAATTTTGCTGACATGTTTGAGGCTGCTTCAGGTACATAAAACTAAGCATATGTAAGAAACCATAGAAAATAGACTTGGTTCTACAGTGAGTGTAGAAGAAATGTGGTCTGTCAGTAACCCTTAACGTGATTAATTTACATAATGTATATTTTTGCTCCTGTGAACTTACAGAGCAGTGATTCAGTCTATCACATTGTGATATGACCTAGAGACTTCAGTCATGCTCTATTTGTGAGCTGGTGTTTGAGTGCAGAACCAAGGGGTCTTAAAGTGCATGTGGTCATACTTATGAGCCTGAAAGGACTGTTTAAATCCTTGATGGTCTGTATGCTAACTTTCACTTTCCTGGGTTTTATTATGTGTAAAACAGGGGCTGCCACCCAGACTTCATATATGGTCTTTCCTAAACAAAATAGTGCAAGTAATTTCTCAGAGATACAGTTGCACAGAACTGAAAGGCTTTCCTTTTGCTACTAGTGTGCTATTTTTGAAGCCTGTTCAATAATGCTTAACCGTTTCACTTCATTTTATTCTATTTTTAATCTGTGTATGTCAAGTTCTCCATCTAGATGTATAATAGAGGCTTTTGGATTGTAAAGTCTCTAGAGATTGATTCCTTGCTCCTTCTGGGCGGTGTCTGTGTGAGACAAGGTACTTCCTTGCTAGGGATCCCTAAGGACTTGTGCTATATTAACAATAATTGGTAAGTGCTTTAAACTGCTCTGTGAGTTATATGCTCCTGGGTGGGGAGGGTGAGGGGTCTATACATGGGATGGAGGGGGCCCATAGTTCCCTCAGTAGGGAAAAATTTTTCTTGGCCAAATGCGGGGTTTATGAAATCTACTTGTCTCACCAATGGTACAATAGGATGTATGGGGGTTGTACTACAGTAGGGATGGACTTTTTCTACTTAACTATACATATTCATGTTAAATGGGAGTGATGGGCACAGAAAGCAACTTTCACACACTTCTGAAGAGTTAATGTCTCCTTAGCACTTGAGTTTAGAGTTGAAATTAAGGCTTTCCAAATGGAAATGTCTCTGAAGCTTGCAAAAGAAAAGTATGGATGTACCTGAAGCATTTAAAAAGGCAACATATGGGAGCTATGTAAGACTACTCAAAAGTGATTTTTGGTGCCTTTAGCTGCGTAATGTGCAGCATCTGAGGAAATCTTCACTTCACTGGAAGTGCTTGTTCATACTGGAGAACCTAACCCCTTCACAGGTTTAACTTCAAGAAACTATTTATGCCTGGGTTTTTCTTTGGCAATTTCATTTCCTTGCTGGTAATGTTTCCATAGTCTTAAAAACCAATTATTTAAGACACTGATTTATAGAAGCTACTCTAAGGAAAAAATAATTGACTGATTAATGTTCCTTTAACATAGAGCTGTAATGGCCAGTTGATTTTTATGGTCTTACCATTTTGTACTGGTCCTAGGGACTGCAGATTTTTCTTCCTCGTACTAGTGCTGTATCTGATAGTATAAATGCGGTCTGTCAACAGGCAAATAATTAAAAAATAAGCATTTAATTCCTTAGCATGCTGTTAAGGTTTAACTTGTATCTTTTTAACCAAACTAATAAATACTGATTTGGGAGTTAGCTCATTACATGTCAGACATGGCACAGACCCTGGAAAATGCCTCAATAGTGACTTGTGTCAAAGGCACACCACTGAAGTCTTTGTTTTCACATCCTTTTGAAGTTTATCCTTGTTTCCACCTCGCCTATGGAGGCTGACATCTGAACTACTGTGAGCAAGATGGTCTACTTCCCAGCACCTGGGGCTGAAGTGTGACTTTCAAAAGCTTTCACCTATGAAGCAGGTATGTGAAAGCCTGGATTTTCCCAGGAGACTGAGCACAAGCAGGTTCTGCCCCCTTCGGAAGGATTTTGGAAAAGTCTGCACCTCTGGACCCAATTGCACAGGTCCTAAGGCAGGGAGATAATTCTTAAATGCTTAAATCTGGTTTTGTGTGATAAGCTGTAGTTCAAGGACTGCTTAAGGTCAGAAACAAGAGTGACAAAATGATGTCTTGAGATGATCTTGTCCTTTGCAGGACAGCGACATGTTTTTTTCTTAGGCCAAAGCCCTGGGACAAAATTCTGCATCTTCAGGACTGAGATGGGCCTATTCTGGGATTAGGGACAGGAAAAGGCATCTTTTTATAGGGAAACATGCCTTTTCTACATGATACAACAATGTTGAAACTGCCTGCAACTGCAGGACCAAATTAAAATGTTGTATCTGGTCTTGTGCATCCTGTTTTGCTGGGAATGCTATGTTACCTTATTGGGGTAAAAAATGATATGGAAGTCAATTGTGGTTAGAGGTTGATCATGGCTTAATATTTTTTCTAAAGAATGTTCTATAATGTTTTTTCTATAGAATGGTAGGAAACTACCATAATTTCTTCTCTGACAATGTAACTTTTATTTTAGTTACCTTGGTCCCTGTGAATAAATGTAATGTATCAGTCCCTCATGATGACTTATTCTGTATTTAATCTGGTTGGCAACATTAGAAGCTGAAAGTAGACTGTGCTAGCTTTTCTTGCTCGTTCTTTTCTGCTAGTTAAGAAAACCTAAATACTTCAACAAAGTTCTGAAACTTCTAAATTAAAAATTTGAAAAAGAGCTATCAGACTTGAGGAAAGAAACAAGCCAAATAACTGGGAAAGAGCGCTCTGCTCTTCCAAGAAGGCAGTAGTTAAGGCTGCCCAGCAACTTTCACTTGGCCAATTTTTGCATATGAAGTTTGATCAGTTATTTAAATACTGGCTGGTTTTTGCCATGAGGTCTCTACTTGCGTTAAGACATAGAATGGACTTTCTCTGGGGCTCGGTCAAGGGAAGACAGCTGGAAGGACCTTTGCTTCACTGGCCTGAATACAGATTCCTCATTTTCTGTATGCCTACTGGAGATCTGGCGGTCTGACTCTCAGAAGTGCTGAGATTGAAGTCAACGGGAGCTCTCTTAATTAGACTGTGTCATAACATGCACACACAAAGTGCTCACCTTTGTGGCTTTATGTCTCTATTTCTGGTCTCTTGAAAGCAAACCAGATTGAGTCAATGGTATTTTGATATGTGGCTTTTGGTCTATCTGGAATTTGATTGCACCAGTTGGTTGTCCAGCTGATGGTGGTAGCATGTTGTCTGTGGTATGGCTTGGCCCTGAAGAGAGATGGGGCTTTGGCTTGGCTGAAGGGTTTTGCAGGAGCTTACTGAGAGCAGGGGAAGGCTGACCTGATCTCTTGTTTCCATCCCAAGCCCTGAAAGGAAATGGTTTTTTCCATGATCAGCCATTTGACTCTAGACTTGGCCATACTAGGTTGCATGGTCAAGCTCTGCTGTGTCCTGGCCAGCCCCTTTGCAGGTTGATCAGTCCTGTCTTTGCTGGCAGGCAACCATTCTAACATCACTTGCTCCTGCAAGAGAGGCTCCTTATGTCAGGTCCAGCCTATTTGCCAATTTTGAACTAATGCCTAATTCAAAACTATTTTCAGCCTGTAATTACTACAATGAAAATACCAAAGAAATTGATTTCTTATATTCCTCACGTTATATTACTCTGGATTCCTGTCTAAGTGCCGAGGGGTTAAACATGATTCATGTAATCTACTTTCCTGCTAATTATTTATTCAATTACCTATTAGAACTCAGGCAAGAAAGACCAAAAAAGGAAAGGGGAGAGACCAAAATGGAATGCACATTCAATAAAATGCTACAAACAACCAATCATTAATTATCTAATCAGCATTCTGTGTGTCTCTTAGCCATAATCTCATTAGTGTAATTAATTGCAAGAATCATTTTGTAAACAATAAAAGTATATGCAACATAACAGCACCCAAATTAAATCTAAATCCCAGGATGAATAACAGAAAGCTGGAAGATATTACTAAGAGAGGGTGTCATTAAAGGAGATTGTATTTCAATGTCAAAATCTAGTGGGCTACTTGTGCTGCAGGAGTAAATCAATAGTGTTGCATTGAAAAGACTGGGCCAGATCCACTTTGGTGCAATTAATCACAACTCCATTAAAGCTTGGGGAGGTGGGGGTGGCGGCTTCTTAGCTAGTAAAAATGGATCTCTTTTGTAGTTAGTGGGGCTGGTACATGTTGGCAAAGCTTCTGTGCTCTGCTAGTTTTTTTGCACTAGCAAAAACTAGGTGAGGTTGTCCAAGTGCTTAAAGGATTTAGGAGAGCTAGTCCTTTTCCTTTTAGTGGTAAAGATATGCTTGAAGGCTTTCACGTGCTGTTGAACGTCCTCCCTGTGGCCAGGTTTTTGTAGTCCTTCACTTCTGATAGTGGTAGCCCTACTCTGCTTTTTTTGGCTGCTTCTATAATAAATAATCAAATGATGCAGACAAATCCCACAAATGCCTGCTGGGCTTACAGCAAAGTTACTTTATGGCATTATCAAGATTCTACATCTAATACTCTAGCAGCACAATATGTTACTGTCTCTGCCTTTACCAGCCTTTTGACTGCAGCAAGTATTTTGCCATCTTTTTCTTTTTGATTTAATTTTTCATTAATTTTTCTAAGGATCAATGCCAGGATTCATTTAAAAGCTGTAACACAATGTATATAAAACAAAGTCCCAACAACCATAGGCTTGGTTGTGTCATTGATTTTTCTGAGTGGAATTCCCTGCTGACTGCATTGGGGAGTTGCTCAAAGATATTGGTAGTGTGTGTCCCTCCACAGAGAATTTAGATTAAAAACGCAATACCTTCTAGTCAAAGAGATCTGTGTGGAGTGCATTAACTTCGGGGGGGGGAAAAGCTGGGTTGTACAAAGAATCCACAAAAAAGCTGGCAGACTCTAAACTAGCCTGCTAGTGGAAATGAGTGTTCAGATGAATGCTGCAATGTAAGGGAAAAACCCACATTAATGCTTCCATCTCTCCCTGCTGAGACCTGAAAAGTACTGGCCTGTTGTGCAAACTGAGTTCCTTGGGACAGGGTAGGAGGCAAGTATGCCTGATGGTAGCCTGTATGGAGGATCTTGCTGGCCTGCTGCTCAAAGCAGTGTTGGTTTACCTGGACATATTAGCCAAGGTCCAGATTTTGAGGAAGACTTCAAAGCCCTGTCTTGGATTGTACTGTTCCTTGCTGGCAAGTGCTACATGCCTGCCTTGGTGTGGTACCATACCAATGTGTGGGTCAGGATGTGCTTTGGAAGGTTTACCATGACACTTCAATGTATTTATTGAGCTCCTGAATCCAGAGCATCCCTTAAATCCTGCCTCAAAGAAAATTCTACGGAGGAAATGCAGAATGCCTTGTTAATTCAGTTTTTAATGATGAATGCCCTGTGGCTTTCCCTTTGATAATCAGAGTTTGCTTCCATGAGCAGGTCATACCTGTTTTAGCTTACTGTGCCCGTTATTAAGAACTGCAAATGCCTCCAGATAAAACTGAGTGTTAGCCAGTTCTGTAGATGAGGGGAATACCAAAAAGTGGAACTTTGGCCTGTGCCTGTTTTGCAGGTATAAAAATAGTGGAAATGCAGCTGAGCCAGAGAATTGCATTTGATTGTGACCAAGAGAAGATGTTTTAAGTCACTGACTAATTTAGTTTTTAAAGACCTAAATGTCCTTAAAGTATTTTTTTGCTTTGGAAGGGTGATTCTGTTGTTTTATAGAGTCAGCCTCATGTTTAAATTCTCACCGATGCACTACTGCTACATTTAGCAAGTATATTTTAATGCTGGGGTTAAATTAAATGCCTTTTCTTCCCAGTAAAAATAAAGTGCACCAGCTGTATGAATTAATAATTTCCAAAGTAATAAATATTATGAACTTATTCTAAGACACACTGGGATAATGTTTTTCTGGTTTTAGACCATTAGCCAATTTTTACATATGCTCTATTTGGCATGTGGTAGAGATGCCATAGAGGTGCCTGCATTTTTTTTTCTAGTGCAGCTGTTAGATCAATGGCATTGCTTGATTTATATCTCACATCAGCAAGCCCTGGGGGATATGTCCACTTCTCTGGCTACAGTAAGGATGCCAGGACCTTTCACAGCATGTAGGCATCACTCCATTTATGCTGAGTCCTTGTGAAGGCTGGGCAGGGAAGGTGTTTGGCTTCTTGTGCTGGGGAAGCTTTGGCATGTGCAGAAGTTCTTCATTCACTTCTGGGTTTTGGCAGACTGGGTGCCTAAGTCCTCCTTTGGGTACTGGGGCCCTTGGGATTTGAAGGAGAGATAATGGTCTTCATGTGGGGTATCTACTTGTTTGGATTACACAGTCTGGAAAGCTTTTGTGATTATATTGAACTGTACTTGGTTGCTTCTTCTGTGCAACGTCTGAAATGAGATTATTTTTAAAGTTTAGGTGCTTAGGAAGGTTTTGGAAAAAGTTAGCTGTCATAAAATGTAGGGTGTTTTGTATTGGAAATAGATATTACCTTCCAGGTAGCAGTAATAGCTATCTTTCCTCAATGAATTACATGGTACTTTCCATTGGCTTTAATCCTGACCCTCAAAGAATAGATTTTTACTATCTGCATGATAACTGAGTTTGGGAAATAAGCTTCTGAAAGAATAGTAGATGCATCATCTGTCCACGTGGGATTATTAAACTGAAACAGCTACATGGTATTTTGTCAGTTGGCTCCCATCTTCAATTTGAAACCCAGTTTCTCCATTTACAGCTTTGAATATACTCAGGGAAGTAATAAACTGAAATGATAGATGCAGAGGGATTACAGGATATCAAGCAGTATTTTCCAAATGGGGTAACAACTGCTATGAAAAAACGTTCTGTTATAATAATGAAAGTTATCTTTTTACATCTTCTGCTTGCTGGTCTGGAATCACCAAAGAGATGAGAATTTCTCCTGCAGCTAAAACACTCAGCAAACCTGCTGTGGGATGTTTGCCAGTGGCTGGCACTCTGAATAACTAATGTAAATAAGCCCCTCACTATTACACTGGGAAATATTGGATATAATACTCCTTGCTGCTTAGGCTGACTTGAATCTTTCATCTCTCTGAAACCTCGCACTTTTGCTGCATCTGTGTGAAACTAGTGAGGTTTTTGTGAGTCTTGAGGCGCCTGGCCAGGCTCTGGGGCAGTGATGAAGCCATTGGATTCTCTGTATTCTTCCAGGACATGGGTCATGTCCCTCTGAGGCATGTGCTGAAATTAGAGGACAGAATTTGTGGCTGTGCAGAACAGTCCCTTCAGAAGCCCCCATGGGATCTGGGGACACTGACTCATGAACCCTTGCTGAAAATAAGTGAAGGCTGAGGTCAGAGCCACCTGAGCTGAGTTGCTATGAGTCAGAAGATCTCAGTGCAAAAGGTGCTAGCAATAGCCCTGTGGCAAGTATGTAAAAAGGGAGAGCATCTTAGCACTGAATTATTTTTGGAGAAAGTACTCTAAATTTACACTAGAAAGTTTTCCTTTGTAGGAGACTTTAATCTTTGCTGGACCATGCTACACTTAGGATCTCAGGACAAGAATACTGTGGGTTTTTCTTGTTTGATTTCATTCCAATCTAGAAAAGCATTATTTGAAAGGAAACTTCAAGCATTAATTGTAAGTACTTGCTTAACAACCTTGTACTAATGGCCTTTCTGAACAAAGGTGACCCTGAGTACATTTTTCTTTTCCTTTCTTCATTGTCTCTGGTTCTATCACTCAGCTAGGGATGAAGCTTAACACAGTTTGCATAAAATTGCTTAAGAGGATTACAGGGGCACTCCACAATATATAAAAATATATGAATGGTTGTGTTATACAGCACAAAATTCTTAAGCCTCAAAAATGCTGCAGCCTTTTTCTTCATGATTTGTCTAACTGGCAGTTTTGAAGCTGTGTATTTTTCTGTGTAATGGCTGCATAAGTGTCTCTGCCAAAGAGGAAGAACAGGCTTTGGGATCAGCTTGGACAACTTGCATGGCTTTGCCAGTGTTTAGGGTGTCCTCTCCTTGGATTTTTCAGGGCAATCCTGCCCCTTTATATCTCTCCAGAGAAGACATCCATCTTTTGGCTGGAGAGAAACCCAGTGTCCATGCAGCCTGCTCTGTAGCCTCCCTTACTCTTGAGGAAGCAGAAGTAAGTAAGGAGACAAAGCTGCAACTTGCTAAAGCAAATGGTTTTTGCAATTTACTAGACTTCTAAATTTTTTGGTATTGATTGAGGAATTGGGGGGGTTGCTCATTTTTAATTCAGACTGTATTACCTTCTATAAGTAATTCTCCTGCTTCTGCATCTAACATGGAGAGGCACCCAGGGTGTTTCTCAGGTGAGTGTTTCAGCTGCTGCAGTAAGGTTTGCCTGTTAGTGAGCTGACCAAGTGAGTATCAGTGGCAGAGGTGGGGCAGCTGGGACCTCTGTTCAGGTGGTGCGAGGTGTGTGCTTGAAGTGTCCTTTCATATTGGGCAGTGAGATGATGTGCAAATATCCTGTTGTCCTAGCCTTCTCATTAGGCTTTCTTATAAATGAATAAACTGCATTCTTGCTCTTCTACCTCAACTCTATCATGCACCCTTTAAAGGGTCAGATCTTAGCCTCAAAAGCTTATTTAGTTCCCAGAGCCTGGAGAATAATGAAATAGTTTGCCCTGAAATAGTGAACATGTATTCTCCAACATTCCTCCATTATTCTTCTCTTCATAAAGATGTTTCTCCAGAGATAATCCCCTCACATTATGCTATTGCCTGAAGATGCCTTTCTGCCCTCTTAAAAGATCTATTAGCTAATGCATCTTAAATTTTCTTTTCTGAGTTTCCATCACAGTTGGGATAGCATTGTTATGAGACTTCCTAATAACATGGTCACAGGTTAGGTGTGTGGATGATGGGTATCTTAACTGTGGGGATGGAGGCATAGTTGGATGGATGGACTGCTTTCTCTTTTGTTTCTCTCCCTTTCTCTTTACCTTTCTAAATGTACAGACACTTAGTAATGGTGTTAGTAAAACCAAAAGGTTTTTACTGAGCTTTGGCCCCGTGGGTGAAGGTGAAATGGCAGCTTTCTCCTGCAATGAGTAACACGTTTCTCAGCACCACTGGCATACCTTCTTGTTGTCAAGAGGTGTGGGAGAAGTGAAATTTTTCTTAAGGTTTCCAAACAGTTTATCTACCAAAGACTTGAAGGCTAGTGTTGACCCTTCAACATTGCTTTCAAACTTTTAAATCTGAGATGGATTGTGGTTCCTGAGACTGGTGACAAGTGGAGTACCTTGCAGTCTGTACAGGGATGTGTACTGTTGAGCTCCTCTATCCATCCCCATGACCTCTAATTGGAGGGCAGGGCTGCCTGCAGAGGGACCTAGGCAGGCTGGAGTGGGCTGCCCAGGACCTTGGTGTAACTCAACAAGAATCATAGAATCATCAAGGTTGGAAAAGACCTCTAAGATCATCAAGTCCAACTGTTAACCCAACACCACCATGCCCACTAAACCATGTCCCTAAGCGCCTCATCTACAGTCTTTTAAATACTTCTAGGGATGGTGACTCCACCACTTCCCTGGGCAGCCTGTTCCAAGGCCTGACCACTCTTTCAGTAAAGAAGTTTTTCCTAATGTCCAGTCTAAACCTCCCTTGGCGCAACTTGAGGCCATTTCCTCTCGTCCTATCGCTGGTTACTTGGGAGAAGAGACTGACCCCCACCTTGCTACAACCTCCTTTCAGGTAGTTGTAGAGCGCAATGAGGTCTCCCCTCATCTTCCTCTTCTCCAGGCTAAACAGTCCCAGTTCCCTCAGCTGCTCCTCATAAGACTTGTACTCCAGACCCTTCACCAGCTTCGTTGCCCTTCTCTGGACACGCTCCAGCACCTCAATGTCCTTCTTGTAGTGAGGGGCCCAAAACTGAACACAGTATTCAAGGTGTGGCCTCACCAGTGCTGAGTACAGGGGCATGATCACCTCCCTACTCCTGCTGGCCACACTACTTCTGATACAGGCCAGGATGCCATTGGCCTTCTTGGCCACAAGGATAAATGGCAAGTCCTGCCTGGTGGAGGATGAGTCCCTGGCAATGATATGGGCTGTGCTTGACCACCCAGGGAGCAACTCTGCCAGAAAGACCCCGGTGTCCCCAGCATGAGCTGGTCCTGTGCCCTGGCAGTGGAGGAGGCCACTGTGTAAGAGCAGGTGGAGGGAGGTGATATCCCCCTCTCTTCCCTGCCTGATGGGCCATGGGACCTGTGATAAGGTTATTGGGAACTTCCCTGTTTAGCTAAAACTTCTTCATACCTGCTGTGGTAAGTATGTCTTCAGAGGCAGTTACCCTGGAGGAGATAATTCACTCCCGGGTCAATTCACTGAGACTTGTTTCTGTTGCTGTCCTTAAATTAATCTTTTCAGGGGTACATGTAACAAATTGGAGAATTGCTATTATACTTCTGGCCAATATTTTAATTTCTGTTTTCCGATTTCAGTATCTCCACCCCCCCAAACAGTACCAGTGTAAGGTTGAAGCTGTATCTACCATTCAGCTTTGTTTAATGCGTTCCTGCAGTAAAACTTTTAAGACTACAGTATCAATGCATCTATGGTGGCCACTCAGACACTTCTATCAGTTTTCTTTAGCAGTATGGCACAGAATCTGTGTTATAAGGCACATGTAACAAATACAGGTAAATTCCAGCTCTGCTACAGCAACATTTTTTCTTAAACAAGATCCATAGGTTGTTAATGCATTACAGACTTAAAAATATTAAATGCAAATGTAAAGAAGGGATCTGCTTTTCTGAGGGAAGATTATTCATTTCTTGGCTCTGAATATCAGATAAGACTAATTTCTGACACATGATTTTTTGAAGGTTTTATATTGCAGGAAAGCTTGCAATCCTCAACACCCTCTCCATTCCCTGCAAACATTTAGAACAGCTATTTTCTCCTTCAGATGACAATTTTCATTTCAAGCAGGCTACAAGAGGTCATTTAGCTAATTTATGTGGAGATGGGGGAGGGTTGGTGGCACAGGCTTGAGAAATCAGAGATATGCAGCAAATAAGACTGCAAAAATAGTTGATGAAGTGCCGTTGCTGTCAGCGTTTGCAACTGTAGATCAAGGTGTTCACGTCCTAATTTAGTCTTGTGCTTGAGGCACACCATTAACCTCCTGACAGCTAGCAAAGTGCATGCACTATGGATCACCTGATCATTTTTCCCCCCAAATGTTGACTGTTTAAGTGCTGCAGAAGTGTTAAAGCTCTCTGGCCACAGGGTCCTGTTCTAAATTTAAACTAGAGTGATTACATGGAGATACAGAGCTGATTGAGCTATTGAAAGGGACAGCATGTTGTCTCTGAAATACAGACAATGTTCCTAACTATTGTCACACACATCAACAGCCTGGTTTCTCCTCTCCAAGCTGTGTGTTTCAGCAAATTCCAGAAAAATAAAAATTCAGACCATGTTATCTTCTATGAGTAATTCTCCTGCTTATGCAATGTTATTCCAGGAACTCTGCTCTGCCAATGCCAACACTTGGCACAGATTTTGCTCCAACCCTTGCCCTGCTTTTAAGCAGATTTTGACTATCACACTTGGGGGGGGGGGGGCGGAATTATGGTGTGTGGGATATTTGTTTTTCTGTGACAGTTATGTGTTGATTTGATATTTGAAAGATAGCTCCTGTTAAACCTTACTTGCATTCATCTTGATATAGGGTGAATAATAGAATCACTTTCTCATGCTGTGTATCAGTATGATTTACACGGATTCCCTGAAATGTTTTGTTGAAGTATGTTCAAATCCAGCCAACAAAATGCTTTCATAAGTTAGCCTAAATCCTGGGTTTTGATGGACAGTCAATGTGAGATCCCATACATGGTTCAGTAAGGCACAATGGAGGAGTAGCAGCTCTATGCTGTTCTGCACACAGGCAACTGTGGTAGCACCTTTCCTCTTCTTCAGCTTGTTGCAAATTGATCCCAGAGCAGGTTTTTGTTTAAAATGGTCAGAAAAATGTTTCCAGTGGGATTTGCTATATAAGCAGGTTAGCTTCAACTATTCCTGGATTCTCTTGTTCTCCCCTCTGAGATGCAGGGATTTGCAGAATACTTTGATTCTGTCAGTATTTCTCTGGCTGGGAAGAAAATATCACCTTGTTCTCATTGCTCTGTCTTGAACTTGCTGGAGTTTTCAGCACCTTCCTGCTGTGGAAGACGCTTTTTGCCGAGGTGCAAGCCAGAACAGATCTGTTAAGTGTAACATTGCATCCTGCTTCTCTGCCAGCCCTTCTCCCTGTGCTAGGGCATGATAAATTTTAGCAAGTGCATAAAAGTTCTCACCTCCATGAGGTTTCTGGTTTTTATTTGGGAACCTGCTGTCTCTATAAGAAAAGATTAAGCTAACTGGTGTATGCCTTGGATTCCTTGACCCTTGGTGTTTGGGTAGTGACTAGTGAGCTCCAGGAGGGTGAATGAAAATCAAAGTATCAAAGCTGGTTATTTTTTTAGCTTGTGAGCTGTGTTCAGGCTGGATGCAGCTGCTAAAGGCTTGCTTTAGAGTTTGAGGTCCATGAGGGAGTTATATCACTCTGCCCTCCTGGAATGAGTCACCTCATAACTGGGTGAGTCACCCTCAAAGTAGTGAGTGCTTGAGTCATCCCTCGAATAAGTACTGGCTATTGTACCATGAGGAGCGGGTCCCTGCCCAGAGTACCAGTGTTATAATTCACAGGCTGAACTTCTTAGGTGGTTTTTGCAAAAGACACTGGGAGCCTGGATATTTCTCCATGTGAAAGAAGTATGGTTATGTGCCAGTTCTTGGAACTGGGTGTGTAAGTACATTAAATGCCTGATATGGAAAAAGACAAAAACCTTCCACAGGGGAAAACCACTCTTGGAGAATGACTCAGAAGCTGCTAGTATAATGAAATGACTCTTCCATGACAGGGAAGAGTGGGAGATAGTTATCACCGGTTTTCCCTATATTCTCTTTACCATGATCTTCAGACATCTGGGCTGCTAAGGATGCTTGAGAAAAGGCTGGCAAGCTCTGAGTCTGCTTTGGCTCACTCTCAAGCTGTGCTATTCACAGTGCCATTATCCTGAGCCATGCTAGGGTTATGCCTTGTTTTGCAATAAAGTAATATTTCTGGTGATCTCTCCACAGAGGTGGCAGCAAGGCAAGAGGGCTTACACATAGATGTTTCTTCTAGTCCTTTATAAGATTACAGTGGCCTGTTGGAGAACAAAGTCAGTATTCCAATATCATAGGTTTGTGTCCCTACCCTCTGTAATGGAAGGGGTTTGTGCTCTTAGAAAGGTGAAGATAGAAAGGGGGGAAAATACATGCATTTTAGGGTTCCTTGATATTGAACCATCATTGAAAATCCCTTTGAATAACCATGCAAATAAATGGCATTGTTACAGCATGTTCAAAGTCTGAAAGAGTGCTGGACTTTTACCATTCCAATAATTCTTATTGCCTTTTGGCTTGGGATAGAGATCAGAAAGCTCCAAATTCCTGTACTAACTTCAGATTGCAAGAAATGGCTGATATTTGCTTACATTTAGATTGTTTCTACATGAAATGTGGCATGATACTAAAATTTATTATCTGAGCAACTCTCTATGCATAGACAACTCAATATTCTCGGTTCCACCTATGGCCGGTTCTGCAAACACTTGTTCAGGAGAGTTCCAGCCTGCAGATGCTGAGTGCTCTCACCTTGATGTTAGCCAAGCATATGAGTTATACTTAACCATAAGCAGTCTTGGGTTGCATCAGTGGCTTTAAATGCAAAGTGTGAATATTTGTATGTTCAACTGGAAATACTCTCAAGAAATACTTGGCAAGTATTTTACAAGTTAAGGTACTCAAGAAATACTCTCAAGAAATAGGTATTTGTGTCTATCTAGGATATTCTCACTTCATCTCTTGAAATACTGGTGCAGATGAAGTAGCAGCCTCAAGTCTGTCTGATGTATGCAATTCCTGCAAAAGCTCAGGAGAAAATACCCCTGTGTTAAGTGCTAGTTGGTGTAGCTGTATGCAAGAGCCAGGTGACTGCTGAGAGGCTTAGACTAGGTTATATATGGGCCTGTACAAAACCAACTCCAGGACACTGCTTTTCCTTTTCTAGAAAAGGTAAAGCATACTGTTAAATAGCAATGCATTGAAAAGGATATCTCATTAGGCCTCTGTAGGGTGACAGGCATCAGTGCTGCTAATTGCCTATTACAATGTGCTATTTGTTTCTTTTAATAAACTTAAATAGTTCCCTGGTATGAAACAGTGTGTGCACGCACAGATCAGTGCTTCGTCTCTACTAGCCAAAAATAGCAATTCTCCTTCCTCCCCATGTTGGGAAGATGATTTCCAATATACTCTCCAGCATTTTGTCTTGGGATATGTGTAGTGGTTTGCTCTGTAGTGTTTTTTTGGCTACATTAATCCAAGTGGGCTATGTGCAAGTCTAAACCTGGCTTTCACTGCCCCCATCAGGTACTCCTCTGGCCAAATTACACTAGCATAGTGTTATGGGAGACTTGTCTCCTACGCTTAGAGGATAGTGCTTCCAGCCCTCCAAGGTGAGGTATTTTGCAGCTGGTGGTGGTGGAAATAAGTTGAAACTCTGAAGGCAGAAAGCCAAGGAGAAACTTGTGGGGTCACGATGAGAAGTCCTTGCACTTCTCTGAGCAATACAGGCTTGTGCAGTGCATCATTAATCAGCCTTGGCTTTCAATCCTGCAGTCTCCATGGTTGCACTTCAGCCTGCAATTCCTTTCCTCTCCTCTGGAGAGGCAG
Source organism: Fulmarus glacialis (assembly GCF_000690835.1). Lineage (NCBI taxonomy): Eukaryota > Metazoa > Chordata > Aves > Procellariiformes > Procellariidae > Fulmarus > Fulmarus glacialis. The sequence continues at coordinate 80,277 of NW_009227410.1, read as the reverse complement.
GGGAGAGCTCACTGCTTGCCTAACCAGCCCTGCATGTGTTTCCTAATAGCCAGCAGCTCCTCAAGCAAGGGAGACCAAACTCTCTCTGCAGCCCAGTTCAGGAGTGAAAATCAGCTAATAGGAGCAAAAGGGAGTTGGGCACAGACTTGTGGCAATAACTCTAGGTAAGTGACAACTGTCAGGGAAGCTTATATTTTTCATGTTGGTAATAAGGACTTAAGAAATTAATGTTTTCATTAAAAGATATGAATGTGTTTGAAAACACCAGTGTGACTCCCCACGTGACGGTGAGTTACTCCTGGGTCCTCTGATGGGGAGAGCAGTTGCCTTATACTTCAACAGTGCTAAATGGCAGTCTTAGTGTAAATGAGAATTGGGTCTAAACATTTTTAGTATGTGGAACTGACTAGAGCTGTGATTCCTTAGGCTTGTTTTAGATCATTGCCATATAGATCAAAAATATGCCCTGTCCTGTACACATGGAGTTCAAGTGTTCACTTGCTAAAGAATGTGATGTTAAAAAATAAAGTGGAAGGTTTTTTTTCTGGTAGTTCAATGTGGAATAGATGTTTCTCTTCCCAGTATTCTTGGGCTTTCTGGGTAGATAGCTAAAAGCAGATCTTCTGCACTAGCCCTCTGCTTCTGGGCCAGCCATTCACCGAAAGGGGAACTTTCAGTGAACACCTTTAAGGAAGCCGAGGGTTGAGTTATGTCTTGAGCAATGCTGTGAGCTGCCAATGCTGCTCCAGAGCAACGCTAAAATTACAACAGGAGTTACTTCACGCAAAGGGAGGCAGCACCATCCAAATGCTACAGGGAGCAGAAATCCTCCCTGGCGGTCAACTCTATCTACAAAGAACTGTACCATTACTACTTTGTCATAAGATGTTGACACCGCTGCTTAAATCTCCAGCCAGTTAATGTTAAGCAATACTCATTCTAGAGACTACCTACTGACTTGTTCCTTTGAGGTATTTCAGCTTTTAGAATGCACTTGTACTGATTGTGAGGCTCTGCTTTCTACTGAAGACTGATTGTCTTTTGTTAATGCAATAACTGTTTTTTCTACTGGCTTTGCCTCTACAAAATTATTCATAAAATTTATTTCTGATCAGAAATCTAGGCTGTAGAGCCCATTACACTTTGCTGGGGAGATGAAGAGCTTCCTTGTCCAGTGATGTAGGATGCTCTGCATTAAACATAACATTAGGTGTAGAAACTGCTCCCTCTGCATTATTAGTAACAGCATGTAGGGGATGTAGCAGCAAACCTAATGGGAGAGATGTCTCACAAGGATGTAAGATGGGGAAGGGATAACTTAAAAAAAACCAACTCTACAAGAACAGTTCCCATGAAACATGGCTGTGGCTCAGATTGTAGCCTACAAGGGAAGATTTCTGTCAATATTCCCCAATGGACAAATTGATCCTTTCTGAGGAAAAAAAAAATGAAGATCTCAATTTTTCTAACATGCTATATTCTTCTTCCAATTTTTTCATATTCAGTGACTTTATTATGCTTCTAGTTGGTCTGTTACATGGATTTCAGTCTGCTTTTGTGGAACATTATTAGAGGTGTTTGCCAAGGAGGTGGTGTTAGGAATTCCTCAGGCTGTAGTGTGTCAGGTAACAGTTTCTATAGCGATTTTGAACCACAGTCCAGAATGCTGCTTCTGATCATGTAGGCAAACAGAAGCTTAAATAACAGTGAGTTCAGTATAAAGTGAATATCGCTGGGCTTTTGTACAGCAAGGTTTGTTAGTTTTCACTTCAGTGATCCTCTCATAAATCCATAGGGCTAATGGGGCTGTTGTTGGTCCCCATTAACTTGTCAATGCATGAGTGTCTACCTAAGAAAAGCCTCTCCACCCTGCTTCTGACACTACTGTATAGTGCTGCCTCCCTCAAGCCTTTGTGGTCTTGTATTAAGAGGCAGTGCAGAAAGATGGCTTTATAACAATTTTCTCCAACTTACATGGTACAAAATACTACTGTCTTCATATGCTGCTATGTGCTGATATATGTGTATGCCAATTATATGTATATACATGTTTATATGCAGGTACTACTCTGGTTTTGCTGACCTGAGACATATCTTGATGCCAAAAGCCATTTCCATGTCACTTTACAAAATATGCTTGTTTCCTTTCCTTCACTGATCGCCATCTTAATGCTTGTTTTAGCATACTTGAAAGCCTGCCACTACAAGTGTTTATTCTCCTTAAATGTCTGTCTAGCACTGTTTTATCTGTTTGAGCTATTTATTAATTATTTGTTTGAATAAGACCCATGAGTCCTAGATAAGGCAAGGCCCCACTGAGACAAGTACTGTGCAAATACATAGTAAAAATCTGTGTTAAAGAGTTTAATCAACAACACATGATGGACTGCTGTGCCAATCTTGGTCCCCTCTGAAGCTTTCAGTCTTCTAATTTATCCTCTGTTTGATCCTGTAAGTTGCAGAATGGAGGCCTAGATTGACAAGATGGCTGAGGTGGGAGGAAAGAGAAGTACAGTGAAAATAAGAGCAACAAAAACAATGGAGTATTTTCTATAGCTGAGCAATGACTAAATAACTATGGAAAAAATGACTGGAGATGACAGGTCCATAGTAATGAATCATATGGTGAATGGGAATAGGGGTAGGATGTTGTGTCTTCGAGTGTAAGAGCTACAAGGCATCGTGGTAACCTAGTAGGTGGCTAGTAGGTGTGCAGGATGAGTTAAAGGTGGTAAACTGTCATGCAACAGGTAGTTAAGCTGTTGATGTACTTACCACAGGATACTACACGTGCTGAAAGCTTATATGGGCTCGAAGTGTGACCAGACAAATTAAAGGAATAAAAAGGCGTTGCAGGCTATTAAACAGAGCTGTTGCCTCTGGCACAGGACAAATGGGAAGCAACTTTCTGGTGGGCCAGGAAGTAACAACTTTGCTCTCCAGTTTTAACCCCTTGTATTTGCAGATATCCATGTCTGGCCACTGTCTGTCATGGGACATTAGTCCTTGCTGTGATCTGGTACATCCTGGTCGTATCCTTCTGTGCTTTTTCATTTGACATCATCTTCTTGGGGTACAGTAACTTACTGTTAGCCACTAGACTTTGTTACTGCTAAATTTGCCGCAACTGTTTTTGCCTTGTGAACATACACTGACCTCTGTTACCGTCTCCCCAACACCACAGTTGGTCATTTCTGTGAAAGAGTCATTGCTCTTCCTTGGGTAGCTTGTCATGGCCAAACTCTTGAACAGCAAATGGGCATGTCCCTACTGTGCCAACCAGTGGATCTGTTCCCTCAACTATTACCAAAGGCTGTCTCCTGTTGGTCTTCCTAATATCTACTGGCCCTGGGAGCTGCTGTTTCTCTTACACTGAAGACAAAATAACTAATTCGAAGGTCTAGGAAGCCATATGACAAGGCTGGAATCAAATAAATGAAGCTGGTAAAAGGCTAAAATCAGATGTAGAAATAAATCCTAGTTGTGCATAAATGTGCAGATAACTTTGGCAATGGATGGTTTGTAGTGGTAGATGCATTAAGGGTATAGGAGGCCAGAATAAAGGAAGCTTGCATGGATGCAAGACTGATTCACAGCTTGTCATCTTTGGACCCACTGAGATAAAATAAGGGAGTGCATGCAGACTTAATTCCCAGCCCAAGAAGCCAGATATTTGGATCCTCTGTTAAAGGAGAGGCCATCTCAGTTGATGTAGCAGCCCTATGAAGTCCTCTACCTGCTATGCTCCTCTTTTGAGTCCCAGGCCTGAAGAGCAGAAGCTTAGGGTGTCCTGCCTTGCTAGCAGAGGCAGCAGGGTCAATCCCAAGATGGTGGTGCAGCAGGGAAGGGGTGCAAGCAGATGGTGTTTACTAAACCTTGACGCATCTAGGTTGCTATCCTAGTATTTCTGTGCAAGAATTGTAGCTATATGCATGGAGGCAAAGGGGTGGTTCTGAAAAGCAGGAGCATGTGGAGGGGGAACAAGATAGGACCTATAGAAACTATGGAAAGCTCTTCCTTCTGGAGGAGCATTGGCAGATTGAAGCACAGGAAGACACAAAGTGCTCTGAAGTGGTAAGAGCTAAACTCTGGTTTTGTACTGGTTAGTTATTGAAAGGATCCAGGCACCAGCATTTGTCATGGAGGTCAACAGATACTTGAACAGCCTTGAAAATCAAGGCTTGGTTGCCTAAACATGGGGTTTGGATGCAAAGGTTTATTTCTGAAACTCTCTGCCTAGGATATTTACACCCTAATATTGGGGAATCCTTTCTGTGCAATGCACTCTGTAGGTGCAAGGTGCTTGGTCCAATCTTCCTTCTGCTTCAGATGCCTGTAGGCTTCCCCCAGTTATGCAGGGAGATCATAGAATATCCCCTATGGAGATGTATTTTAATACATGAACCTGCCATCCTTGCAGTTTGTTTCTGAATCCATGTATTTTTGATAAGTTATCACTATCTTTGCACAAAGCACTGATGTGGAGGGTTACATAGAAATCAGATAACCTAGAGAAAACCACAGGAATATAAGTAATACAAACACTTTTTATGATAGAAATATCTGTACAGTGCACTTAAGTATATTCTGCATACTGAATATCTTTTCTTCTTTGAGACCCAATGGGTAACTTTGATGAGTAACAGTACCTGCAGAGACAGTATAATCATCACAGCTGTCAGTGAAGCCTACACTAATGTGTCTTGAAAGAGTGATTAATGGATTTTGACAATATCATTGCATTTCATATTTAATCAGATTATGCATCTGTTAGGAATGGTGCACTCCTAACATCTGCAGTCAGAGCCCATGATCTGCATCCAGATCATCAGTTTGGCAGGAGCATGCAGCATGGTCTATGGCAGGCCTTTGACAAGTTAAAGCTATGTGCTGTCTATTGTGTTTTTAAAATCAGGTGTGTTCACCTGCATGCTTCCTATAAGTGTGTATGTATGCTCATAGTGTCCTTTCCCGGTGAATAGCCCACTATGGCAAAGCATACAGCCTGAAAACAAACTAAGCTGAGTATCTTACTGAAGAGGAAGGCTGGTGTAAGCTAAGCTAGTGTTAGTACACATACCTCAGTATATGTGTGCCTAATGCTTGGTTCTCAGCTCTGCTAGGTGGCTCTTGTGTGACTTCTGTCAAGTTGGCGGCAAGACTAGTCTTAAGGGCTTGCCCTATTTTTCTCTGGACCTCATGTTCATCTCTAATTTGGTTGGTAGTGCTTTCCTATATTGTGGGGCTGTGGGAGGATGCAGGCAACATCAGGTATTACAATAGTGGAGGTTTATCTGTACGTTAGAAATATAATGGCTTATGATTTGAAGATGATCATATATGTATTTGGGCAGCTCTTGAAATACATGGAAGTCTCTGGAAATACATGGAATAACGTTGATGTGCTTCAGCTAAAGGCTGTCCCAATACATCTTCTAGAATAATTCCACTTTGAATTCTTTCTGAAACAAAACAAACCATGTAAGTAATGTCTGTGTTACTATTTTTCTTTGTTTTGCCTCAGCTATCAAAACATCCTCAAATAGAAAACCTGAGCATAGTATCACAAATACACATGGGCCAAGAATTTAAAAAATTCCATTTAGAGTACCTTTTTTGGTACGTACAGCATGAAGGACCTCCCCAAATGCTGCTGGGGATGTATTCCTGGGTGCTCCTGCTATGCTGTGCAGTGGCTGTGAATGAGGTAGTCCTTGCTGGGCAGGAGCAGGCAGAGAAAGGCAGTGGAGCTGAACATGGGATGCACAGCACAGTGCACACAACAGGGAGCACTCACTGAGCAGCCCCCCTGAATAGCAGGTTGGGGGATGTAGCAGAGGATAAGCTGTACTCTGGAGTGAATTAAGTTACTGGTGGCATCACCCAGCGAGGAGCAATCGTGGCTCTGAACAGCCCCATTCTCTCATCTTTGCAGATATGTCTCAGGGCTTAAAAGCAGACGATAAAAGTATGCTCCAGAGTGAGTGCCAGCAGGAGCTAAGTGTGAGACTGTATTGTACGGTTAGACACTGTCTCCCTAGGATTTGTTGGACTGTCACCGTTGTTACATGAGTGTTACTCCTCTGCTACCCTACAGAGCCCCCCTGGGGCATGTGGGAGCAGGGCTTGGAAGCAAGCTGCAGCTTTCATGGGGAAAGATGATTTCTAGTTTCACCTTGCTCATTTCTTCTTGTCAGTGACTTCATGATATGCAGGGTCTTAAGCAATCTCACACTTCCTTTGGAAGATGAGGTCCCTGCTTTGACAGACTGAGAAGAATTAATTTTCCATTTAAATACCAGCTGTCACCCCAGACTGGTTGCATGACCATCTACGTCTGCAGGGCAATTTTCTTTTCAGAAAAACGAGTATCTTATTTGCTCTGTGAATCTTTAAAATGGAGGATTATTGTTTTTTAAATAAACAGTAAGTAGTTAAAAGACATTCCAGCCAACAAAAACAGAATAACAGCCTATAATTCCCTTGTCGTGACTATTGTGAAAAGCAGTATGTTATTGGACAGGCTTATGTCATCTCTTGGTGTCTGTTTGCCTTCAGAAGTGTCAAAATGTGTCCAAATGTCCATGAACAGATGCAGGGAGCTGCTTTGACTGAGGAATAATTGCACACTGATACAACAAAAAGATATCGGAGATTCATAATTTGGTTAGATAAATCATCAGTCTCAATATCAGGGGAGGGGATGAGAATCTCTTGTTCAACAATGTCATTTCCAAAATGGTCTTAAGGCTTTACTCCACATCTCAGTCATTTCTGTTTTATGCCTTTTTTGCAATGAGGTTGGAGCCCTGTTGTGGGAGATCCTGTTTTCATCCAATGTGGAAAAGCTGCCTGTTCGGGTGTTTAGGGAAAGACAAAAACTAAAGGCATTGCTGAAGGAAGAAGCAGGATGAGACACCTTGCTGAGAGAAACCATCGCTGTTCAGGAAAGCATGTGAATACCCCCATGTACATACTCCCCTAAGCAAGGAGCAGTGTAAGCACTAGCAGAAATGGTTTCCTAACTCAAGGCTTCTCTGGCAGGTTTTTCTTGGCGGGGCGGGGTGTAAGTTTTGGGGAGGCTGGACTGTTCCCATCTTGTTAGAATATGTTGCCTTGGGTATAATGAATAAGCTGGGGGGAAAATCTTGGAGAATAGAGCTTGACTGCGTTTGGATCTCAGTATGGCACTGTTCTAAAGAGTCAGAAAAGATTCTGGGTAAACATTGGCTTAGTGAACACTGTTGGCTGGGAAACCATTCCTCTTTGCTTGGCATTTTGTTTGCCAACAGGGAAACCTGTCTGTGTGAGCTAGCCTGAATTTTGACAGTTGAGTTCTGGGACTTAGTGTGGGTACTGTGCCGGGAGGGCTTTCAGTATGTCCCTTACATGCTGTTAGAGTGAGAATTGCAGCTGGATTTCTTTTCCTTGAGCACCACATTTCACTGCTGAAGAATTTTGAAGTGCTTCCAACTTTTTAAAAAAGTGGTGAAAAAGCATAACTGCAAAGGCTTGCTGAATTTAAAAGCCTGAGAGCTGGTACAAAAACTGGTGCAGGGCTTCATTAGTTGTGCTTCATCCACTAACCTCTGGATTGAGTTTGCTACGGGGCACCACTAAAAGCAAGAGTCTTGCGCCTTAGACACAAAGATCTTTCTACTTGCCTGCCCTGTAGTCACCTAACACTTCAGAATAAATCAGCTCCAGATTTTCCAGAAGCTTCTAGTAATGGAAGCTTCCAAATCAGTAGTTAGTCCATCAAATTGGGACTTGGTGGCCAGATATTTGACTGAAACTCGGGTGCATGTTCATATGCCCATACACTATTGGAGCTAGATGGTCACATCCTATTTCTTAAGCCGGGTGCCAAAGATCATACCTACAAATGTATGCTTATACCCATTCTGAAATGAGCATTTGTCATGCACCCAGCTCTGGCAGTGCTGGTGCTATATTGAATACAGTTGAGACCAGTTTTAGGTTGTGAGCTACACTGTTGTGCAGTGAGTTATATGGTTTTTTAAACATCTTGCCTGGGTTTTCCCTGTTAGCCTGCCTCCCTCAGGATTCAGTCTAGCGTTGCAAACAGCTTTAAATACCACAAGGTAAAAGCTATTTGAAGTGTAACACCTTGCCTGACAAAGAAATATCTTGCTGTGATGCTTAGATCCAGTTACCAAGCTCAAATCTAACTTTATTTCAAAATAGCTCTGGTCTAAGACCTTGGGTGGGCAATGTAGAGTCCTGGCATGGAGATGAGTGTAATAATATCCCATATGCTTAGAAATAGCAGTAGACTCCCTCTGCCATTGGGAAGCAACTACTGTCATGTCCCATTAGAACAAACCACTGCCTTTTTTCCTTCAACATCCTGCAATGCTGCTACAGTGAACTACTCTAAATAAATTTGTCTTATTTTCCCCTTTTTGAGTCCTTGTGGGGCTAGATTCATGGTCCTGAGCGCCCCATGTTATGTCAAAAGTTTTAAAAACGGAACAGTGAAAAGAATAGAAATAACTCCCCCATGAAACCAAGTGTTTATTCTACTGTGGAGCTATATGGTATCAAGGTTTTAGCAGCACTGACTTAGTGACCTGAATTATTAGTAGCTCTGCACAACTGCTTATTCAAGGAAATGAAATTATCTGTATGTATTTAATTTCTGTGGTATTTAGAACTAACTCACTCAGGCTTTTCTGAAAATTGCAGCCAAAATCTGAGATGTGATGCTGTTCCACAGCATAAAAGTTCTATGTCTGCAGGGAATTCTGCATCCCTTGTGAGCTTAGATCATCCTTAGAGAAGTGAACTAGATGTGTAATTTGAAGTTTGTGCTTCCTATGTGTAGCCAAACATATTAAACTCATCTTCCATTACTTCTGGTGTATTTTCTGGGCTTTCCAGTTTGTCATTTATCAGTGTAGCAGCCATACTTGAAACTAATAGTGATATTTAGCAATTAAGATGCTTGAGCTATCCTATGGTCCTGCAAAGTCCATCAACTACTGATCTACTTCAAGATAAGTTTTAGCAAAGCACTGGTATTAAGAAGATACAATTCCCAAGTTTGCTGCACTTTGGCATCTTTTGAATTGATTTATCTTCTCTGAGCATTACATAGATGTGTAAGTGTGTGTATAATATATAAACAATGTCTGGCAGTTGCAAGGAGTACAAGGCTCTTGTGAAAACCAATGAGCATACCAATGTGTGCATTATAAAAGCTGAAATTCATAATAGCTACAGCAGTGCAGAGTTGTTTTCTTTTTCAAGGAATTTTTCCATAAAGTTAGAACTGTTTCCTTTTATTGTGCAGCTCTAGTGCCTACCATGCTGGAAAAATTTGAAAAAGAATACAGAATAGATTTGACTTGAGAAAGGAACACAATAAATTAGAGTTGCTTTTAAGAACTCAAATTAGATTTGCAAACTGGTTAGTTTGAGCCAGGATGATCTTGTAAAGAATGGGGAAGATGGCAGAGCAAGCTAGACATTTGGCTGTTAAATCCTACAGAAGGTCCTTTTTACTTTCTCCTGGTTTTCCCCCTGGTTTTGTTTACTCATTAACAAACACTGGTAAGTGACATCTTTCCACTGTTTAACCTAGGGAGAAGAATTTTTTTTGAAAGGACTTTTTCTTAGGGGTTTTGTCTTTGCTCACTGAAACTCTTCAAGACACTGAACAGGGGATCCGTGAAGTCTTTGTTTTCTAAAGGCTACAGAAGCTGAAAGCTGCTTTTCTGACAAATTAGTAAGGGAGAGCAAAGGAGGCAACTAACTTATAGGGATGACAGAAGGACTGGGGGGAAAAGCTTGGCATGTTCATTGTGAGCATCTGGTGTGAGACATCAGGGACAAAAACATCTCACAGATAGTGGGCAGTGTTGTGGGGTGAATACCTCCTGTGAAAAGGCATCCTCCAGAGGCTAGCCCCCACTCAAATACTTCCCTGATGGACAAGCAAAACTGGGTAAGCTGGGTTCTCACAGTCCAATCTTTTACCTAGGATCAGGGGGAAAAGCCTGCAGCGCACAAAAACAAATGGCAAATGCACGCTGTTGCTTACACTGCCTGTTTTGCTCACAAGGGTCTGAATTTGTCTTCTGGTTTTGACTTCTTGATTTTTCTTTTCATTCCTAGACAATTAGCAAAGCAGAAGCATTGGAATGGGGTGAAAAGAAGGAATAGGAGTGAAAGATGAGGGGTGCTAGTAGGTCTGAAAGTGAATAAAGTATAGCACAAAGAAGTACAACTGCAGCATTTCCTCCTTCAGAAGGACTTTTCTGTCTGTAATTAAGCTTGGTATTTTGAGCCCCTATTTGGCAGCTGAAAGAGACCTCACCTGGTAACTTCTTATTTTAGAGAGTTTGAAGTGTGGTGGGAGGAGAAGCTTCTGATTCATGAATACAAATCAGTTGGGCAAAATGGTTTGGCATCTGTTGGGCAAAATGGTTTGGCATCTCACAACTGGCTTATTTTCAAGGGTGGCTCTTAATTCCTTTCATTGCTTGAGGAGCGGGGTAGATTAGAGGATGAGCAGCAGATTAGGTCAGGAGCACTGGTGCTGCCCTGGAAACAAGGAGCGATTGAACTTTGCTCTTTTAAGATTGTCATGGTGGTCCTATGGGGACTCTTATGAGGGCTACAAATGCCTGGGTGGTACCCCAAGAGAAGGCAGGGTTTGCCCCTGATGTCTCATTGCATGGGCTCCCCATCCCCTTCAGTTTTGTGTGTCTCTGTCACTGGGTTAAGGCCAGAGCCACCTGCTTGTATGCCTTATATGTCTGTGCTGTTTAATGTGTCCAGCATCCCCTGCCAAGCTGCTTGAGGCTCAGCTCTAGCTGGGTCTCCCTGCCAGGACTTTTGCAGCTGGAAACATAGCCTGAATCGAAGTTGTCTGGATTTCAAGTGTATTGTATTTTCAGCAATTGCTCAATACTGGTGTCTGCTTCTCACTCAAAACTTGTCTGGATTCTTGGTGTCATCTTGAGCATCAGCTAAATGAAAAGTGAGTGCTTGGGGAAATCCTTTGCTTGACCTGTACCCATGGAAACTGTATAGTCCCTGCTTTGCCAGGCACTTTGGCTCTTGAGTTGGGGTAGAGACTTTTCTGCAAAACGCAATGCATTTACAGTATGCTTTTAAACTGTGGAGGAGCAAGCATACACCTTACACTTTCAGGAGAGCTGTAAAAATGCAAAGCATTGTCACAGCTATAAGTGTATAGGCTGGGGTGTGCCATGTCCTTTTCCTATACCCAGCTCCCAGCAGTTAAGGGGTTGCCACCTCAGCTGGCATCTGATTTTTGGGCAACTTCTCTCACACAAAGAAGGATTTTAAGACTGTCTCAACATGTTTTCAGTATGTGACCAGGTTAGTTACTACTTTCTGCTCTTGTGGAGGCAGGCAAAAAAAGATCTCTGATCTTGAGTGCTCTGTATGTATAGCAGTAAATCAAGGGCAAAGGTAGATGCACACAAAGGTAAGTTTTTTAAAAAGCAAACCTCAGTTTGTTCTAATGACTAAAGACAGATTCTTGGATTTTCTATTACAAATAAAGTATTTAATGAAGTCTGACAATTTTGTTGAATGTGATAGCTGTATGTGACTTCAGGAGTGTCAACTTTGGACTGGATCAAATCCACATCCCAGCTAAGATTTTGCTATCTGCAGTGGCAGTCAGTTCTGGGTGCTTTAGAAGTAGATGTAAGCATCCTGCAAGCAAGTTGTCTACAAAGAAAGTTTCCTTCTATGTCTAAATAGCTGTTGATTTAACTCCTAAAGTAACTTCATTTACTTAAATCTTTTTCCTTAACACTGATAATGTTCTGTATATCGAAACAAATGCTGCTATTTTGAATGCTTCTACAGTATCTTCCACTGACATCTTACGGTAGAGCTCTGCAGATTAGTAATGGGGAAAGTGTTTTATTGGTTCTGCATCTAGCATTTTTCATTTCACATGGGCCCCTAGTCTTATTCAGAATGTGAACAATAAATCTGAGGAGCTAGTTCAGACTTATCCTCTATATAGCTGTTTTAAAGATACCACATTTTTGTATAGCTGAAATTCTCACAACAAAACATTTTTTCTCCAGCATGTTTTCTTAAGTTTGTATTTATCAGATCTCTGGAGTTTTGTTGTTGGGGTTTTGTATGAACACTTACTTGAGAATCACATTTTTATGTTTAAAAAAATATATAATACAGCCAGAACTTTGGAACTGCACTCAGTTCAGACTTCAACATCCAAAGACAGAAGATAATCTTCCATTTCAGAAGCCACACACTGCAGTAGCTGGCCTCGCTATTTTTAATTTACTCGGAATGGAAAGTGCCTACGGTTCTAGCTTAGCACCTGCCACTGATAAAATCCCTGGTATTATAGTTCATGATTCAGACCACCAAAACCTTCCACAAAATTGCTCTAAACCGAAGAGGCTAAAAAAGCATGGATATGTCTTTTAAGCACTTCACTATTAAGTAAAAGATGTTTCTATCTTTTTCAGGGACATAAAGAAAAGCTGAATGCTACAGCTGGTAATGACCCATGATCCAGGGTTGTAATTAGGTTATGGGAGTTAAGATGCAGTTGTAAAGAGTTCTGAACTTACATTTACTAGGTGGCTCAGCTGAAATGCTGGTAGCAACCTGTTAAAAGTTCCAGTGTAGATCCAACACTGTGAAGCACTTAAAGAAACAGTGCTCATCAACAGTACTGCTCTGTATCGGCTAACCTGTGGCAGTGCAGTAGTATTTCCTCTGCTTGCTTGGTGTTCATCTATTCAGCAAAATCTGCTTCTGAGATGTCTGAAAGCCAAGAATACTCTCTGGAAGCTGCATTGCTGATAAATGATATGGGTCATATGGGTTGTGTTAGCTGTAATTTCCATGTTCCCCATATTTCAGTGTGTGGTGTCTATTTACCAGAAGAGCTTAATTAGTATTGTGCTTTCACTAAATTAATCCTTATTTCTGTTTTAGTGAACACTGAATTAGCTAGAAAAGAAAAAAATCAATTATTTTAACCACTAGGTGGTATGGATAAGCAACCAAAAATGGCTTGTTTTGTGCAATAAGATACTATGCTAATGGAAATGCTATGAAATAAGGTGCTATGCTAAGGAATTGTACAAAGAAAGCTGGTGGCAGCTGCCAAGACTTCCAGGCAATGCTGTCCATCCTTGAGTCCCATCTACAAACCACAAATTTGTATGTATGTAGGCAAGGGATGTTCTTGTAACAGCTGCCTGTTGGTTAATAGACATGTTTGGGAGGATGGATGGATCCACATGGCAACATAAGGAAGAAATACATGTCAAGGCCAAAAAGCATTCCTCACAAGAGGTCTTTGGGGCTTAGTGTGGAGAGGTCAATAGGAAACCCATGATGAGATTGCTGGTTTGAATTTGACAGTGGTAGTCAACGGGATAGAAAAGGTCAGATAATGTCTGCATTCCCAGAGGCTGACAAAATAAACCCACATCCTAATGTACCCAAGTTAGGGAGATTTAAAGTGGCTTACAGAGGGGAGAGAAATAATCAGATTTCTCCACAAGGAGCAGAAAGTACATGGGGTGGAGAGCCCTGGGCTCTTGAAAGGCCTGACCCAAATAATGCCCGAGATCTGTGAATATGGAAGGAGATGTGCTCAGAGGTAGGTTTGTCTTAACTATAACTGTACATTTCTCCTGCTATCCAAAGTGCTGAGCAGTTGTTGGAAGCTTGAAAGTCAGTTTTGTAGGGTGCTGGCTGTGTTTCCCCAGGAGGCTGAGGAGCAAGCTGAAGCAGTCACAAAGCTGACTTCTGGGAAAGACCTTATTAGCCCACTGAGCTTGTGGCAGCAGCCGCAAGTCATGGGAAAAGGGACTTTGCTTTCAAAAGAAGCACTAGAAAGAACACTCCTCTAGAAGGGTCTTGGAAAAGACCCTGGTACCCAGGTTTTGCTTAATCTCTGAAAACTTGAAACCGACCTGTTTATGCCATGTCAAATCCAAAGCAGAGCTATTTCAGGCTGGTGCTAACTACTCCAGGACAGGTCTCTACAGAGGCTATTCTATAAAAATAACTTCTGACACCTTACATCTTTCACTGAAAAAAAAAAGCAGCAAGTCCAGCCAGCCCTGTCCAGGGCACAGCACACAACAGATTGGTAGAACAAATGCATAGCTCTTTCAGACTCCTTTATTTTTGTAATGAGTTAATATTTCTGGTTGGTAGCACATGTGAGATGCAGCTAATAGTTAATCTGCTGAGGGCATTGCAGGTGCAATAACAATCACACCCCTCCTATAGTGCTATTTGGAGACAAAATGCCTAACTGTGCTTGGAGCACTTTCCATTGAAATAACAGCGCTGTAAGGGGAGTGCAGATTACAGCCTTCCATGAAAAATTAAATCTACAGATAATGTGCTGTTTGTAACTTGCCAAGTACATTGCTCATGAGCAGTGCAGGAGAATCAATTCCCTAGTTAGTACAAATTATTATACATCTTTTTCTGAATGCTGAGGAATATTGGGTTATGTGAGTTTTTGGGCACAAGGTCTTTTGATTGTGGAAGTGATGTATGTCTTATCAGAAAATGTCTTTTCAGTTGCTAAGACACATTTTGCAATGTACAAGGCTCCAAACATGCAGAAGGAATGGAGTTGCTAACATACCTGAAGTCAGGCTGATAATATTTTGCTGTTACACTTGTAAAGTTAGTGTACTTCCACAGCAGAATCTGCAATCTAAAGGATGAGCAGTCAGATTTTTTGAAGTGCTTCTAAACTCATTCTGTGTATTCCTTCAATGTCATTCACATTGCCGTTGAGCTGAGGTTCAAAAGATTGTATTATAAGATCTTTTAGTGGCTTGAATAGCAATTCAGTCCTGCTTAATGTATCTGTTATAATATCTTAGAATGGACTGAGTGTAATTGGTATTTTAAAATATCAATGCTTATCATGCTGTCTTGAAAATGAGACTGCAACTTTGTTCAAATCTGGTAGTTATTATGTACTTAATAGCAAAGGAATTTTAAAACTGGCCCAAACCTGTTCTTCCTGAAGCAAGTGGTAAAACTCCAGTTTAGTCAAATAGAAGGAGGATTAGATAAATGCTGATGGCTTGTAAAGTCCCATCTGTTAACATTCAACTTCAGTAGAAATTTTCCATACGTTCTACTTGCAAGACTAGATGACTATGTTAAGTAATTAGAAGCACTGTTAAAATATTTACTATCTGAACTTTCAAACACATGAAAAGATTAATGAAATTCTACTGATTTTCTTCAGAGTTGTTTTTGTAGGAAAAAAAAATCTCCACTTTGCTAACTGAAAAATAAAACCACTAAAGTAATGCTTACCAAAAACTCAATACCTGTCCCTTAAAATTCTGAGTAGCTATAAAAACCTCCCTTTATGCCTGAATATCTGAATACTTGTGGAAGGAACCTTGAGTTAAGTATTAAGGGGTCCTGTGTTTTTACACTAAATCTTCAGTAAGTGCAAACCAGCTCCTGAATCTAGGGTTATAAGCCCTGGTGTTGATTGATATAAATCTTTCATGTCCTTACCCTTGTCTATGCTCAGAGTAGGAAGTAGGCTCTTGGTCTCAGGCTGTGGCTTGTGCTCTGGAGTTGATGCTTGTGAGCTGGTCTCGCAAGTCCTGACTCCAGAAGGGGCTCCTCGATCTCTCTGTGTATCTTACCCTAGGCAGCTAAGCAAGTGCCTGCAGGATTACCAACTGGACCCTCAGTCTCCAAGCTGCTGGGCTGCAGACAGTATTTAAAAAAAAAAAAACAAACCAAAACAAACCCAACAACTTGAGGGGTCTGGTGAACTTGAAACTCTTCTACAATGTGTCATATTGACATATCATTTGTTTTCCCAACTTAATGCATATGGTATTTGTTGAAATTGATTGTAAATGACATTCTCCCTGAGTGGCAAAAGCATTGAAAGCAGCCAGATGGTTAGCAGAAATATATAGTATATTAACAGACCGTGACAACTTGGTCCCCCAGTTTTTCTCATTGGCAACTGAAACAACTTTTTTCAAATTGAACATCTAAGTGCATTGGAAAAAAATGCAGTTTCTTTAGAAGTAATAGCACAGTTATTGTTTTTAGCTGTCTTTTCCCCTCCACCTCTCCTGAGTACTACTTCTAATAGAAGAAATGGCAAAATACATAACAATTTAAGTTACTAAATTATATCACAATATATTAGTCTGAAGTTCCTTCTTTCCATTTGAGAGACCTGGCTTGTGTCCACACACTAAACCATACTTTTTTAAATCTCAAAATGAAACTGTATGTACCAGGAAATTTTTTAAATTAACTGAGGCCAGAAGGCACAATAATTGTCATTTAATCTAACATTCATTTTTTTCTCTGGGCTAAGTAACCCACACTCTCCCTAGGATGAGACATGCTGGCCATTAGCATAACAAAAAAACTCTTTTTGCAAAACTCTTTTTGCAAAATGCCTAATCTGACTCCACTAAAAGCTGTTCTCTGGGTGGACATATCTTCTGCATGTCTGAGTGGCCCTATCATGATATAAAGCAGGTGAATATCTGGACCAAGATGTCAGAAGACACTTACCAATTCACAGGCTCTGTATCTGGCTTACAGTTTTAAACATCCTGATGACATACTGGGCGGTAGAAAAGATAGCATGAGCATTAGCTGGAGAGCTCACTGCCATGTCAAATCAGTGGGGTTTTTGCTAAATAGCTTAGTAAATCATTAACCTGTTGCAGTTAAAAAAACTCAATAGTAAGATGAGTCCCATTGTGAGATGGTGCTTCAAAGAAATAATTTGGAGTGGTTTGTTGCAGAGACTTAAATTAATGCCTTTCAACTTTGCAGTGAAGCCAAAAAGAAATGAGGAATTAGAAAAAATACTAACCAGGATCTTTAAATAATTCAGTCACCTCAGATACCTGCTATGAGTCTTATAAAAAAAGACTGAGTAATCAGTGAACTGTTGTGGGAATCTTGGTATTTTATTGATGAAATAGGCAAATTCCACAGGAGATTACATTATTGATTAAGCAGAGACTAAGCTTCAGGGAATTGGGTTTCGGTTCCAGTATCTGCTGCAGACTCTATGTAATGCTGCTATCACTTCACTGTTGTGCTAAGTTTTATTATGGTTGCATGTACAAACCCTGACTGAAATCAGAGCCACACCATTCTACACACAACACAAATATCCTGGAACAAAGAGCCTCTTCCTCCAAGACCTTCCTATGCAATTAAGCAGCAAAAGAGATAAAAAGGAGATAGGATTGCACAAAGCTACACAACAGCAGTATTGAATCCCGAAGCAGCAGTCTCCTGGTACCCATCTCAAGGCTGTTCTACTAGATCATAGTAAAACCAAGATTTGACCCAGGTTTGCTCAGACAAATAGACCACATATCTTTGTTTGCTACTGCAGTGAAATTTTAGTTACAGGGGAATCATATGAGCAGAAAATGGTCTCTTGAGATCCCTTCCAAACTGAATTTTCCTATGATCATAGGATAAGGTTTATCTTGGTTTATTTGTTGCAAGCCTTTAGGGAAACAATAAAATAGAACACATTTGCTACATTTTCTGTAGCAGGCAGCACTGAAGAAGGATAATATCTTTAAAATGGTTTGGCTGGGGAATGGCTGTTAAGCTATTGCTTGACATACCTAATACAGAGTCAAACTTCAGTCACATCTGCATATACCATTAACTGGACTGATGTGCAAGCATTTGTCCTATACTGTTCATTATTTGGAAGTGTCTTGGATATCTATCAGGATGCTGCAAATCAGTCTTCAGGAGAATTTTTTGAATGCTTGGGTGCCAAACTCCCTTCAAGCATTTCAGTTTGTGGTGAAACTCTACTCAATGGTTCCTATTACACTAAAATCAGACACCAGGACTTGCCCTCCCTTGCACTGTTCCATACAGGCAGTGGGAAAAATATCTAGCACTTGAATACAGCCAGTAATGCTTACAGACTGGGACCAGAGTGCTGATGTGCCAAGGGTGTAGCAATCCAAAAGACAAATTCATTGCAGATCTGATTTATCCATCAATCTTTATTCAGCAAAGTATTTAAGCCTTGTTGAACTCTTAAGCACATGCAGATGATTTCATGCTACTCCAAAAGATGAACCTAATTATGCTTTCTGCTGCAATCATTTAGAGATCATCTTTTAGGAACCCCTCCATTTGTCCAAATTCAATATCCAAACACTAGATATAGGGGAAAAATATTGTGAAAGGTTTGTTTTGCTGATACTGGATTAGACCGAGTGGTATGTGATAAAAATGTGGAGTGATACATAAAGCACTTGCATCCCACACTACATGTGAATGTATTGCTTAAATGAATATGGTGAATTCATAATGTGGTGCAATAGCTGCTGAACAGTGCGTGAATCTGTTTATGTTCATCTCACACTGGAGCTGTGACACATTGGAATTTAGACAGGGAAAAGCAATGGCTACCTGCCAAAATTAACTATCTTTGTGGTGCACTTAAAGGAAACGGATCGCCTGCCATGCTGCAGAAGTTGTGGCACTACAGAATGATGTGATTATGAAGAGTGACCTGCCAGACAGGGAGCCCAGTTTTGGGGTAAGGGCTTGCTGTGGGACTTGCCCAGTCAATGGACTCCCATCCTTCAGGCTAGTGTTTGCTGAAGGAACATGAGGCAGTCAGACTCCAAAACACGTAACTCTAAATTGGAGAAGGATTTTATTTGTGCTACTTGATGCCTTTAGCAAAATAATGGTATAAGGTATTGTCCCAAGAGAAATGAAGCAATCATTTCAGCTGAAACCCAGCCTTCTACCTTGCAGAGATGTGACTGCAGCATGCCTGCTGTCAGAGTCAGGTTATTTTCATTTAGTCAGGTTGGAAGCTTCCCCTCTAGTGAGGACCCCCTCTCTAAGTGGCACTCAAGTGGCTATGTGATGGAGATGAGCTGTCAGTCAGCTTAAGGACAGGATACTTAAGGACTTAATAAACAGAAATATTTTAAGAAGATTTAGGTCATGGGATCTGGGGATCTTGTTGACCCTAGCAAGGATCCTCAGTGCAGACATTTTGTCTTCAGAACATGTTGACAGATCCTCTGGTCTCTGTATCATAAGACCTTAAAACACTATGTAGTCTTCCTGTACTGGGAACAGTAACCCCTGTGTAACAGAAACATTTCCTCAGAAAGAGATGCAGGTTTGACCTGAACTTATCTAATGACACGACTCCACCCTTGCCCCAATATTTTTATTGCAATAATTAAGCTCCTTCACTGTTAAAAGCTGTACCCTCTTCCATTTGAATCTATCCCTGTTCTGCTCTCAGCTGCTGACTTTTTATATCTTTCTCCATTAGTTAATTGTATCTTCAATACCCAGAACTTTATCCACATTAAGCTATTCCATTCTTAAGTCACCTTTTGATCTTTGTTTTGGTAACTTAAGCTGAGTGCACTAATTAAACCTCTTGATGCAAGGGTTTTTTTCCTCCTCAAACTACAAAATTCTGCTTCCTCTCCAACTTTCCAGTATCTTTTCAAAATGCAAAAATGGCTGCATGTAGTATTTTAGCAGTGGTGTCAGATGTGTCCTGGCAAATACTGCTCTCAAATGCAAGATGCAGAGCTATGCAACACCTGTATGGCAAATAGTTTAAGGCATAGCATATGTAGAATGCATTTCAAGAATCCTTTAAGGACACAAAATTGGATCCTTCTACTGGTGACAGCTCCGAAGCGCTCCCCTGTAACATCCCTTAAGTAAAAGTACTTGCTTGGGACAGTACTTAGCCCATATGCAAGCTCACTGGTGGGGTGCAGTTGTTGTGATTGACTTACTACAAGGATAAGCCTTACCCTCTGCAGAAATCCCAATGCACAAATATGCTGCATAGGCTCTAATTTGTTTGCCAAAGTAAGAGGCCAGGAAAAGACAACTTTGCACAGGTTGTTTTCCTTTTTCCCTTTTCCTCAGTGAGGTGGGCTGGGTTGTCATTTTGGCTGGTATTTTATACAACAGAGATTGTACTAGCATGACTTCCCAGTGCAGACATGCTCCTTTCAGTGACAAAGTCCTTTGAGCGTTTAGGGTCTGTATTAACGCTAGGCAGTTTTCCCAGTGGCTGCCAAAGGATTTAGGAGTGCCAGGCTCACCATTTCTCAGTGGCACTTCTGCTTCTAACTTCCTTCAGTGCTTTTTCAGAGCTCCACAGCAACATACTCCCATCATGGCAAAGGAGCAAAGCACTGAAAGCAAGATAGAATCTATTGTCTTGCCTTTGTACAAAACAAGCACAGAAATTAGGAGAGAGACTTTTCAGGACAAGAATCTCAAGTAAAGAAAAATACTGTCACACTGGGCAAGGTGCCTGTTCCTGGTGATACTGTGGGTCTTGAAAAGTTTCTGATTAACTAGTCTGTTTTGCAAGCCACAGGGGACTGCATGTCATGCTGCAGTTCTGCTTGCTGAGGCTCCACTACTCTCTGCTGCTCCTGTCTGCTTGACAGTACCTCTGGGAGCCAGGTTTGGGTTGTGCATTGGGACCACAGAATGGGGTCCCTGCGAAGAGCCTTTTCAGGGAGAAAGTGTCCAGCCCTGCATCCTTGCAGCAGCACTTCTGAAGTAAACAAAGTCTATGTGTATTTTTTGCACACATACATCCCTACCTACCCACACAAACACAGGCAAACAGAATATTTATCACCACTCAGTTCTTTCTGGCTGTAAAAGCAGGCTGTGAACACTTCCACCAGTCTCAGTGCACTGGGAGCAGCCTTTCATGCCATTACACTGAGTCAACAGTAACTCCAACAGTCTGAATCTAACCTGCATTGGTTTTTTTGCTGCCAGGAGGAAAGGACAAATCCTTGAACAAAATGGCCCCCTTTAGGGGCATGATATGTTTTCAGTTCAGCTTGTTGATAGGGCAAGAAGCTGTATTGTATGGATCCATGGAGGCAGGATTTGGCCTCTGAAGAGGAAGTATTCAATTTATCCATCATCTTCTACCAGGAGATCTGTGACTGCTGCCCATTGGCGTTTCACCCTCGTGGTGGGACAGTACTGTGTCACTTGCATCAGCTGCCTATGCATATTTCTTCCCTGACTGCAGTCAGGGAATCTCTCCACTGACTTCCTAGACACGTAACACCAACCCACCTTCCCCTCATGGCTTGGCTTCTTGTCTGTTCATGCATTGTCTATGTAGTGCATGGTCATTTCCTCTTGTCCAGCTCATCCTTTGCTACTCCCAGAAGTATCTTGGTACTTTACTGCTGAATAGACTTGGCAAAATTGCTTGGAAAGAAATGCACAGCTTTTTGTTCTTCGCTCATATCATATGCTCTGAAATTCACAGCCAGGTTACATACAGGAAAGTGAACTCTGCTATTGAGCGAGAGAATCGATTGAGAGCTTTGGCACTAAATTCTGTAAAGTAATTAGCAGCGTGAGGCAAGCAAGCTTGCTCATGCTACCTCCATGCAAGCATATACACCTGCAAATCCAGAGTTAACACACAGAAACAATGGCACCATGTTGATGCAAGAGCAAATGGCTCCTAACAGCATGCCTGATCTTCTGAAACCATGCTTACTTGGGGGGGGAAAGACAAATTTTGTAAGCAACTCTCAGCTATTTAAGAGCACAATCTAGCTTGCAAACTCATTAGCAGATCGCAGAGTGCAATTTGCATGTACTAGCACAGCCAACAGTTACCCAAGCAGTCTAGAGAAAACTGACACTGCAGAAGGAAACTTTTAGGTTCAGTGGTGTCTTACTAGGGATGGCTCAAAGCCAGAAAGCATAGAGCTACCTAATGCAACATAGAAACCTGTTGGAAAGGTCTTCCAGGTAGGGATGGGGAAGAGGACTAAACAAATCCATTTATTCATATATGTTCCAAATGATTCAAGATTACATGGAGATTGCAACATACTGCCTACAACTAGTAGTGATGGGATCAATGAAGAGCTGGTGAGGCCAAAGCAACCACATAGCTTCTCAGAGTTCTGGAACATGAATCTCCTTTAAAACAAAAGAAACACAACATTTCTTTCTGCATGCCTGGTCATCTACAGGATTCCCAGCTTTGCACCAGCAAAAACCAGTTGGGAGGAGAGCTCTTCGAAGGCACAGTAAAGGCACTCCTTTGCCTGCCTTGATTTGAGTGCCATGCACGGGGGGAAGCTTGCAGTTTATGCGCTGCACAAAATCCAGTGGCACTACTGTAATTTTTCATTTTTCTAGGGCAAAAGAAAAACTTGCTTCTCTTGATACCTTCCCATCCACTAATACAGCTAGGAGAAATGTAGGATTTTGTTCTCTCCTGCATGAAGAGCTCTGAAACCCAAATTTACTTCATTGGAAAGCATTTAATCATGGGACTATGATCTCTTCTGGAGTGGATATAGCAATCCCTCCCCTTCTGCATAAGCAGTGCATGGAGAATCATTGGATATCATAGAAAGAGGAAAGCTTGCGTGCCTTTTCACTCAAGGGAGTAGGACTATCTGTGAGGAACAGGAATTGGGATTAGCTATAGAATTTAAATGTAGTCATGTGCTCTGAATCTAATGACTAGATCGCCCTTCCCCTCAAGCAGATGCTTCTCCTATAGTTACAACCAGCCTGGACTTTTTAGTCATGGTACAATTCACTGCCACTGAGCTGATCAAATTATCACAGTGTCTGGTTTACAATATCACTGATTAAGTCACAGAGGAGGAAGCTAATTATAGAGGAGCATGCTATTTACACACAGGGATGCTGTAGCAAGCTCTGTAGGAGGCAGATGGAAGTATTTTGAAAGAAAAAACAGGAAAAGGCATATGGCAGCAAAACGCAATTTTTGTGGGGAATGCTGCAGCCTCCCTCTTCTTCCTCTTCAGGCATTTCTTCTGTACGACAGAGATGGTCTGAGGAGCGCTCTCAGATTTTGAGGGTACCACTCCAAGAGGCTGCATTAATTCTATTACTGGGCATGTGATCATTATGCTACAGACTAGAATAGCTCAAACTTGCCTTTAATGTCAACCTATCAGTGTATTCATCACTGAACAAACATTACATAATTACACTGAATCACAAGATTAGAATATAAGGGATTGTTTTTGGGGGGGTTATCTTAATACAGAATGATCTAATTTGTATCGATCTTTTTTTCTATAACATGTTTAAGGGTAAGTGTACTTAGGAGCCAACCACATCATAAAAACAAGGTCTGGAGTCAAATGGAGGAGAGCTGTGGCACAACCACACTGTGGGTACTTGCTCAGAAAATTTATTGAAGCAAATGGAACCGATAACTATCTTTGGTGCACTTGAGGTGAAACATTTTAAATGCAAAACAATTTAATATTGTACTTACAACTGACATTATTTTCTGCAATGGTCAAGGGTGCTGTTGTCTTCCAGCTTTACAATGAGAAGTACAAGATTCTGTAATGTGAATCTGACATTGCCTTAATTTGTCTCTTGTGTGATGGTTTACAAAGGAGTATAATAAAGAACTGCTGATACAACAGCTTTTACACCCATTTAGTATGTGTGTTAAGGCCAGAGAAAGATACAGGGCTAATTAAGGCTAACCTGCTTTATAAATCCTCTGGTAGAAAGCTTTCTGACTTGTCACCATAAGATTAAAAAAAAAAAAAATAAATCTATTGACCGGGAATTCATGGAAATGCTGCTTTGGCTGTACAGGAAGCCTGCAGTGGAATACAAAGGTATTTTGGTAGGATGGATGGCAAGCAGTGTTATACAAGCTGAGCTTTTCCAAGGGTGGAGCAAGCCAGACCTGGTCCTTGTGAAAGCTGGCAGAGAAGAGTTTAGCTTGCAAACTATAATATGCTACTTTTCTTATAGGAGCTTAACAGACCGGGCCGCTGAAGGAACTTTCCTATATGAATAGGAAATATATGAATCCCATATATGAATCCTCTGCAGTCACATCATTAAGCCCCCAACAGGTCAGCAGAAGCACAGATAGCACAAGCAGAAGGAGGAATCGGATTACTCCACTTTGGCTGGTTCTTGAAGGGCATTTAGCAGACCATTTTCAGCTTGAGGGGATCAGTCAGCACCGTAGAAAGGGGGGAAGGCCATAATTTCCTCTCTGTGGGAATGACCATTGAGAAATCAGGTGGTAGGAGAGCTATAAGCATTTACATTGTGAAGGTGAGCTTTGAAACAGGGGTCATCTATTTTGTTTCTGCTTGTAGAGAGCCTAAGTAGCAGTCAGCTGGATTCTGAGATTTTTTTTGTCCGCAGCCTGGTAGGTAATTTTTTGAAAGAGGAAAGGGACTGAGGAATAGGAGATGTTGTGTGGACTACCTCTGTCTGGGGTATCAGTAATACCACCTCTTCCACAACATCATCACTAAAAGCCTGAGCTATCAGCAGACAGTTGCTGCTTGCAGTCCAACACCCCTTGTCTGGGATGCTGAAGATGAGACAGAGAGACAGGCTGTCAGCACATGTTTGCACAGAGGAAGGAACAAGCTGCTTGAAAAACATATCTGAGACAGGAGCTATTTTTCTTCAACTGGCACAACCTTGACTTTGTTTGGACCCATGTGCAACATGGAAACACCTAGTAGGAGCATCCCAGAGCCAGGCTAGTCTCTGGTTCTCAGAGAGGAGGGAAGATCAGCAGCTGGTGTCTAAGCCAGGGAAAGTCACCCTTCCACAGAAAAAAGAGAAAAAAACATCATATATTTGGAAAGACAGGGAGAAGTGATTTGGTACATTGCGGCACAAAGTTTGAGGTGAACGGAGGATGAGCCTAACATATTTTTCTAGCTAAAGGTAATTACGTGGGAAACTCCTGGCATGGAGAATGCCAACACCCTAATGGATTACTCCTGTGGCTGTGCCAGAGAGTGATCCACTGGTCCCGATTTGTAGTAATACGCAGAGTTTGCCTCTGTGCGAGTTGTTATTCCTGAGGTAGTTTCTTTTCTGCTAGTGAAGGTCTCACTAGTCTATTAGAGCGGTGCTTGCAAGACCCGATAATGGCCATATGGGCTGTATAGTCTCTGGGCTGATGTGCCCGATAGTGCTTTCCTCTGAAGTTACCTGCAGGGCACTATGGAAGGGATGAAATGCCCTGTTGTATTGCAACTGCCCCACAAGAATGGGTTGTTAAGTGTTGAGGTAAAATCACTAAGGCTTCCATAAGTAGGTTCAGCATGTATGCCCTGGAGGGATGGAAAAACTGTAAGGAAAGGAATATAACTCATCTTTTCAACTTTACAAAAGCAGAATTCCCCTGTAGACAGCTTCCCTAGTTGGCCTGCTTTGGTGTAGAGCGCCATTTCAAAGAGAAATTAGAAACTCAACAGTCCTCCACGTGCATGTGCAGCCTTGCGCTGTCTCACAGCAGCCTGCCCCTGGGAGAGCATGGATTGCTTTACCACTGTGTCTGACTAAGATCCGTCTGCTCTGCCACAGGGGTAAGAAAAACATGTCATGTCCAGTTGTGGCAAATTCAGCATTCTAATTAGGTAGTAAAATAGATACCAATTTTCAGCTTGATTCCTTCAGTAGTTGCAAGACACCTGCAATATAGACTTGAAAATAAGGCATGTTAGATAATTGTGTCCTAGTATTTACTTTCTGAACCGGTCTAAGGAGGATGTTTTAAATGTTCTGCTTAAATGTTCATAAGAGTCTCAGTATAAAATCCTAATGAACAATAAACTGTCTCTAATTCCTTTAATGTAGTCTGGTCTGAATGATAGCACTTGTATTACTTTCTATGAAACACATTTACCTCCTGCAATTCATTTGACTATAATTCTTTTGCAGCTTATATTTGGCTGGTTTTGTTTTATACTTAATAGTACCTCTATCTAAGCACAGATACATGACTTCAAAAAAAAAAAAAAAGTTTAAATAGTACCAGAATAAGATTCTTCTAGCTGCAGCTATAATAACACCTCTAATGTTTAACAAGCCACAAGAACTGGAAGAATAGAATAATTTACTTGGCCCATAAAAGAGCAGAAGTAGTTACATAAAATGAACATATCAGTCTGCTGTTATTCCTATTCCACACACAGTTCCCTGTGGCTTATTTCATTTTAGGCTTTTTTTTTTTGAGGAAAATTAATTCAATGATGATACAGTTTCTTCTGGGTCAGAGAGCCCAGGTTAGCGAGAAAGAAACGACTTCTCAGAAATAGAAAGATATTATGATTCCTGGCTTTCAACCCTCTTACTAGGACAATAGATGGATATAAATTTCAACGAACACAAAATAAGCCCAACTGGAGAGCTACTCCAGAGGGACTCCGAAATGAGACAAAAACAAATGGGTTTATAGAACTGGAAAACAAAATACTACATTACTTATATCACTTTTCCTGAAGGCATAAAAAGATATTAAAAAGTCGTTAGCCATGCTAGCTTAGTCACCTGAGAATCTTTGGGAATGACACTTCAATTCCACTTTCTTAATGACCATGTGGGTTTGTGGAAGTGGAAAGACAGCAGAATTAATTCTTCTGGAGCAGTTCTGTGCAGGGAAGATGGCAAGGTGTTCCTAGCAGTGCCGAGACAAGCTCCTGCTCCCAACACACATTTAAAGGTCAGGCCCTGTGTCAGATGTAGTCATTGTGGCTGATATTTCAGCCTGTGCTAAGTCTGCAGAGGTAGTGCTGGCAGCTTCTGCGGAAGTCTTGTTATGTGTCTAGCAACCTTTCCAGTTGTCCGATAGTTTTACGTCTTCTAGTTTTATAAGGCTGTGCATTGTACCTCTCTAATTTTATGCTCTTTTGGGCAACAGCGTAACTTTTGGGGCACAGTGAAAACTACTCCTAGCTGGGTGATATTGTCACTTGGCAGTGGGAGGTCTGTCTTCCCAGGAGGGGACACTTGCACTGCGTTCAGGAAGAAGTGGGCTTTGGGACCAGATGTCCCCCTGCCTCGGTGACTGGTCTAGTGGCATTACTGGCTTACAGCCAGTATACCTCAATATTGAGACCCGTAACTCAGCTGCTGTTGACTTGGCTCCACTGAAGCGCACGGGGCTCTGATCGCTTTCTTTTGTGTAGAACAGTTCTGCTACTTGTCTTGGATGATGTAGGGGAGAAGGGAATTTGTTGTTGTATATTCTACATTTTAGCCCAACCCTTTGTCCTATCTTGGTGTAGGGGAAATAACAAACTCATGTACAAAGTAATTGCATTTTGTGGCTTGTTGACTGGAAGCAAGAGCGACTGTTTTTCATCCAGTTTATTTGCTAGCGTGCTTTCCAACCTTTTGAGTGAAAGATGAGCTCATGGAATCCAAGCCTACTTTTAAGGCCTATAAAACATGACATGTTGAGAGGGGGATATGTATGTATATGTGAATTTCCTCCAAGGGATTTTACAGAGGCCCAGACTGGAGCTATCAATACTGTAGGGATGTGTTTCCTTAGCCGGAGTGACCAGATGAAAGGTGATCTCACTACTGGGAGTTAGGACTGCTGGTGCCTTCAGCCCTGGAAATCCTTATGGCAAAAGGGATTGCCGAGAGCAGCCCCTGCCCTGTCTTGCAAGGCCAGAAGTTTGGTTGTTTTCGTGTTTTTTGCTCCACCTCTGCACAGCCCTGCTGAGCCTACATTTTTGCGCCGGCTCCAGCTGTTGACACGGTGCTAGTGTATCTACGACATCACAGACAGCAGGAAATCAAGGTAATGATAGTGCTAGGAGAATAACCATTATTTCTGAATATAGTCTATCTTGTGCTTAGATCTTATTTGTATTGCTTCTCCTAGTCAGTTTTAAGCCCTTAGTAGCCTGTCATTGCTGATAATTATCACAGTTGAGAAATCATTGCTGGATAATACATTGTTTCTGAAGGAGATTGAGGGGCAACAAATGAGGAGATTTGGTGTTCTGCAGATCACGGCTGTCTCTGTACAGCTTTGCTCTACTGGGAAAATATCCTGTACTTGCCTCCTGGCTTTTCCTTCCAATCCTCCAGGGCAAGGGTGGGGGACGGGCCCTTGTGAGGGCAGGTGGGGCCTGGGCATCGTGCCGGGCTTTCCCACAGCTGCGGGACATGGCAGGGTACAGACGTCTCCCCTGAAGAGCAGAGGCTGCTTTCCTTGGCCTAGGGGCTTACCTGCTTCTGGTTTAGCCAAGCGTACAGCAAATAAAACTCTTCCTGCTCCACACGGGAGCACGTTTTGAGGGGGCTAGTGGGCAGGAGCTCCCTCTTAGGAGCTCTCCCTCCTCGGACATCAAGCTACACCCCTAGCAGGCGGTGTCTGGATTCCTCCCAGCCCCGAGCTGTGGCCCTGTCCCTCATTAGCACTGCGTGGCTAAGCTAGGTGCGATGATTCACTCTTCCACCGACACCAGGGCCTCCACACCATCACTCCTGTGAGGAGGGGCTGCACCGGCAGCAGGCCTGAGGCAAACGCCTCTCTGCAACACAGTAAGCAGGGGCTGGGCTGAGTATTTCTTTTCTACTTGCTTTTTTTTTCCTTCCCAGTTTGCCTTGCATTTTCTCTTACTTTTAAAAGTGCTTTTGAAAAATTTCACTTATGAGCCTTGACCTGCTGCTTATTTTTTGCAGGGTGGGAGTGACACCAGCAGCTTCGCAGTGGCTGGAGTGAGGCTGAGCTTAAAAGTTTGAGCATCGTGAGGTTTGTGAAGGTAAAGCAGAAATAGAGAGTGAAGTTATTGGAGGTCTCTGTGAAACTTGCTGCTGGGTAGAGCCAACGCAGGGGAGCTGGCTGGCTGGAGCTCCCGTTGTAAAATGAGGGCTGCTTTTTTTCCTCCTGTGGTTTATTAACGGATTTTGGGATGTGTGGGACAACAGGGAGCTGTTTCTTCGTGCTTAAATTTGCCCAGGATCTCACTTTGGACTTTAAACATGCCAGCGATGCAACTTAGTTATGCTTTTAATTTGTTGGGGGTTTTTTGTTCGTTCTTTTGTTTGTGGGGTTTTTTTGGGTTTTGTTGGGGTTTTTTTTTTCGCTAAGCCATGTCAACAAGGGTTTATATTGTTATTAAATAATGGACATACTTAGGCATTCAGAAGCTCTGGTGCTGCTAGGAGGAATACCGCGCTGGCAGCCCTGGGGTGCCCTGAGAACATGCCAAGCCTTCTTTGCTCTCTCCAGGTTTCCTAAAGTGTATGAGTTAAGTGCCTGGAATTTGTTGGGATGAAACTGGCCCCCAGGGCCTGATCCAGAGTCAGGTGTTATTTCACGTGAGTGGGATCAGGCTTGTATTTATTTTGGGGTGATTTCAGGATGTCTGTGGACATGGCACCAAGTGATACTCGATGCAGCCAGGTGTCTCCTGCAGGGCTGTGCAAGCTGGCTCTGTCCATACTGCGGTTTGATGTAGTAGCTGAAGGGAGACAAACTACAAGGAATCGCAATAATCAAGTTGCTGGGGATGGGGGGAAATCAATGTCCAAGGCAGAATTTCAGTCTTGGGAAATAAATGTCAGCAAAGTCAGGCAATATTCAAGACATGGAGAATGGACGGGGGTAGGGTGGGGGGGAAGCGGTGGGTAGTTTTTTGCTTTTTCTGTTCGGCTTTTTTTTTGGTGTTTTTTTGTTATGATTGTTGTTTTGTTGGTTTGTTTGGTTTTGTTTTTTTTTTTTTAATAACCTTCAAGTCCTGCATCTAATTCACACGATGGGTTACAGTCCAAATTGATTTTGAAGGCAAGGTTTTATCCAAAAGTTGTATCTGTTGAAAGCAAATGGAAGTGGACTATTAATTATGAGGGCAGTGGGGTGACAAGGTATCATAATTTCAGGTTTGGGTGCATTTGCTTGTGAGAAGACTTGATTACATTTGAGTTTTCACTGTTGCAGGGAGCTGGGGAAAAGGGAGCCCAGCATAACAGCATCAAATGAGGTAAAAGTGAAATAAATCTATAGAGTAATAGAAAGCTGTTGAGAAATGCAGAGTTTCAGTAATAGGCAATAGCATAAAGGCCAGCACGGCCTATGGATTCTGAGCAAACTTAAATTTCAACAACTTTTTATGCAGTAACCAGCTGAGCTGAAAAGGGAGAGGAGGAGGAAACCAGACAATAAGGACTTGTCTCTGGGGGGCAGCTAAGTTATAAATCAATCGTATGGTGTTCTTGAAATGCCAGTGAATGTTTCCAAGCATTATATTAAAGTTTCATGATCAATAATGCTGAAAGCTGCACTACATGCAGGCTAAAATAACTGCTGACAATTCACCAGTATATGAATTTAATAAAATGTTGTTCACCAGCGTTAGCTGCAATGCACTGTCCAGATTATCCTCTTAATTAGAAATTACCTGTCAAAACAGTCCTTTTTTGTTAGGTGAACATAGATCAAAGACAGCATTGCTTGTTCTCTTGTGTATTTACTGCCAGAAATAGGTGGCTGCTTATTCAAACTTGGTCTAGCTGCTAAAGAACATAGCCTTTTTCCTTTCTATAAACATGTTATTGTCTGCATCAAAGGAATGCCTGCAGGCTCAGCTGAGTTCGGGACTCCATCATTCCAGTCAGCAGCAGTCCCTGCCCTAAAGACTTAAAAGTATAAATAGACAAGAGCCAGCGGGCTGGGAAGTGGGAGCAGGTATTTCAAAAGCAGGCAGAATGTGATTACAAAGGCTACTTTAATTATCCTTCTACTTTAGTTATCCTTGGAAAACCCAAAGAATTCAGTATTAAGCTTATGTTCCAAACACGTCTTTGTCTATCCAAGACGCTTCTTAAAACGGGACTCAGTTATCCAGAAGCTTCTTGACAGATTTACCTGAGGCACTGGATTTTTATTTTTCATTAAAAACAAGAAGTTTTTTTAGACGTATCAACTTCAATATAGACAGACGTTTTGTGTGTTATGATACCAAGTGCTAAATTACTTAACTTTTGATTGCTAGGCCGTTAAGGTTCCCATATGATGCTGTGGCTAACTCTGTGTTTACTTGCTAGCTCAGTGGTTTGTGTCTTTTTTTCTTTCCGTTTATCCAGCATGTGAGACACATTCAAAACCCTCATCTGTCTGAGAGATTTTGAAAGCAACTGTTTCCCAAGTCTTGCAACTGTTTGGATGTCTATAGGATATTCTAGGATGTTCTTACTGGCTTATGTTGAAGCTCTTCCACTTCTTGTGAATGAGCAAGCATTCAGTGGAGTGCAAGTAAGGGCAGGACTATCTTTCAGAGTGCCACCTAAGATGGGTGAAACCTGGCTTCTTAGCTGTGCTGCATGGACTACTTATATTTTTTCATATTTCAGGTTTCTTTGAGAACAGAATCTGGAATGCAGGTGACCCCTCTGCTCAAGGAATTGGTTCCAGAAATGCAGGTACGCTATTTCTTTTAGTTGATAATTAGGTGCATATTATGCCATGTGAAATAGCACAATTTCAGAAATAAAGAATGAGAGCATTCTGTCACATCTTCTTATGCCTAGAGGTATACTATCGTTTAACGATGATGCAGTCTCCCGAGATATGGGAAAACTGGATTTACATCACTGTTTATTCTTACAAGTTGTTATGCTTAATAAACAAAAAATGAGGGAGCAGTTGGGGCATACCAACACTGCTGTCTTCATGAATGTAACACTCTTATGTTCTCTGAGGCATTTCGTACTGGTGTGTAAGAGCTTTCGGTAATTCCGCAGCAGCTGGCAACTTCTAGATAGTGTCGCCTGGAGAATGTGGGTATAGGCTTGTCTAATATTGGGGATTACATGATGATGTTTGAGTAATGCAATACAATACTACATATTTTGTAGGAAAATCTTTCGTTAACTCCAAGTGACTCTGACCGTTAGAACTTTTAATGCATTTCCTTAATTAGTCTGCGGAAGCCCCTACTTTGACTAGTTGTTCACAAGTTCAGTGAATTGATTCCTTTTCCCTTATAATGGCAGGCTCTGCTGTCCAAAACAGTTATTTTTAATGTAGTTTGTATGTCTTGAAATACTCTGGTATTTCTTATGTGGCTGGATATCTGCCTAGGATTTGCTTGGAAGTATGAAACATAAAAAAAAAAATCTGTTTTTACTGTATTTGTCAGGGATATGGTAAACCAAAACAATATAACATATTGTAGGACTACACTAACTCACAGTAATGGCCTTGAAGCCTTCTGTGGGAGACTAGTTATTACGAATTAGCAAGCAAATGTGCATTCACAAATAAGCAGTACCTTGCTCATTTATTTGGACAATTGTTCTTTAAATAATTTATGACAACACTTCATAGTGATCAACTAGTACAGATACCGTAGTAGTATGTCTTGCAAGAGTAAAGAGGGAACAGTAACGCACAATCTCCTTACAGAAATTTGCTACTAAGTCTTTGTTTGAGAAACAGGCAGGGTCTAGTGGGAATAATTACGCTTGTGGAATATGCAGGATGTGCATGAGTAGCAGTCAGTACACCCTGGAGACCCTGACGAACCTAGAGAGAAAACTGGGGAAGACAGGGTGTCCTGCGCCATATGGGGTCCTGTCCTACCATGCCACTGTCTCAGGGTTTTGGCTTGGTTAATTCTGCTTTCTGTTATTGCAAGCACCGTCGAGGCAACTGTTTAGATTCATATTCAAAGTTACATTTAGCTACTGCTGCTAGGTGTGAAAGATGCACATAAGTGCCCTCAAAGCTCATCTTTTATTTTTTAACATAACACTATTTTGAAAACTGTAAAGGAGAGGCAGGATGGTGTAGTGTTAGAGTGCTAACTTGAAGACAAGCGATTATTTCCTCTTCTACTGTTGATTTCTGTGAGACAGGGCAGGTGCCAATATTTTTCTGTGCCACAGTTCACTCAGTATTGTCTTATCTCACCTGATAGGCTGGGAATAATTACAGCAGGATACTATGTGGATGGATACGCTGTATGTATTTGAGAATAAGCCCAAAACTTGCTGCTAGGGGGTTTCGGTTCTGAAGCTATTAGCAGCTTTGATATCACAAAGGCAGATTCCGTCACCTACGGGAGTCTTTGTCCAAAAAACTGGTATTTCATTTCAGAGATTGTCTGATTTGACCAAGAGTGGAAAGCAGTCCTGGAAAATTGCTATGCCCAAACAAATGGACTGCTACTGCAATCAGACTGTACCTTTTACAGAACAGTGTGAGAAAGATATTTTAAAAGACAAGCACCTTCCCCTGCCTCCCTTTCCTCCCCAAGCACCAGTACAACTGGTTCGCAGTTTGGGTTTCCAGAGCAACAGCCAGTCTAATGATTCAATGCCATTTTTGTCTATTTTTGTTTAATGGTGTGGAAGAAAAGTGCGACTGAGAACTTCTTCCAGATTGTTTTTGGTTAAATTTAGGTTTTGTTTTAATATTGTCTTCTGAGCTCAAGTTCCAACTTTAATAAAAAAAAGATTTTGAGCCTTGCTTTGATGCTCTGGTAGGCCACAGGAGGTATCTGTGCCTTGGAGAATCCCCTGCTGAATCAAAGCATCTCAGCATGGTAGGGCAGAGCAGTACACCATATGGTTAATGCAGAGGAGTGGCACCCAGGGAAACCACTGCAGGAGACAGGGTTACATGTTGACATGTCCTAACTGTCACTTGCTCATATATGACAGCATATATTTGACTATAAACGCAAAAGACTTTAAAGATTCTCTGGAGAATTTGGCTGTCCTCTAGGTAGAGCTGTGATTGGATGGTTGTGGCACAAAATGTGCTCTACAGGTCCAGGTTGAATTCTTCCGGTAAGAAAGGCAGGTGAGAAACTGGGAAATGCCAGGCTATCGCAGCTACCTCCAGCCAAATGAGTTAAACTTAGGTTATTTTATTCCCTGCTACCCACCCCCAGCCCGCCCCACCCTTGCAGAAAACACACTCCGAGTACATTTTCTTTTCTTTTTGATTAATTGCTTGTTCATTTGAAAATGCAGCTTCAGTTGACTAGAACCTCTCCTGTACTAAGTGAATTTGGTGTAGATTAGGTTTGGGTTTTTTTGTTTGTTGTTGTTTGTTTTTTTTTTTTCTGTTTGGTTTAGTTGGTTGGTTGGGGTGTTTTTTTAAACAACAGAATCTCTGAACAGTGAACTAGCTTGAAGTTTTCTGGCTCAGTTTACAAGAGGGCAGCAGTGCCTTGAGGCATCTTTGCTTGGCCAGAACACAGAGCATAACTCCTACAATAATAGAAAGCGATTTCAGACGAGCCCAGCTGCGAATTTGCCAAGTTGTGACATAAGAAATGTTAGCTCCTTCTTTTATCTGCTGGTACAACTGGAAAACTCCACAACTCCCCTGTTGTCTCTTTGGAACTTCTTGTCATCTTCCTGATTTGCTAATTTACAGCTGGTCTAATACATGCTTGGTTTTGGGCCATCATTTGTTTGGATTTAATATCTTTTTTTCTCTCCAGGATGCTCCCTTAGCGGTAAGCTAAAGAAGCCATGAGATGTTTGGTTCTTTTTAGGAGCAATGCTCATCTTAATCCCTGACCCCCCCTTTTCTTTTATGCCAGTATTCCTCCTTTGTACCTCTTATGTTAGATAATTTATCTTAAACTGAAGACTGATTCTGAATTATTGCTCTCAGGGAGGGTCTTGGTGTCAAACCAACTTTCACTCTCCCCTGCTTGTTAGTGGTTCACATGATCCTTTGGGTATTGCTTGCCCTGTGACAATCCTTGTGTGGCATGTAGCAAAGCAATCCTAGTCTTAAACAGTGCATAGATTATTCGTCTGCGATAATTTGGGCAAAATAAAGTTCATTTTTGTGTTAGCCAGTATGGTGGCTGTCACTGCAGAGTCAACATTTGCTCAAGGTTACTGTGCATTGGATAATGGAGATTTTTGCTCTTTTTTCTTTTCTTTTTTCTTCCCAGTATGCTAAGAAGAGGGGAATATCCATGGTAACTGCATGTTATGTCATGGCAAATGTTGAATTTCTGTGTGTGTGTGAAACAGTGACAGCTGCATGGTACCATTTCTAGGCACTCTCAGCGTATGTGTGTTGGGCAGGATAAGAAGGTTACCTTGTACATTACCAAATTTAAAGCATGAGAGATTCAGTATCCTGTGTTTGTACTTCTCTTCATGCTTTGCTTTAATCTACAGCGGTGAGGTGCTGGGAAAATACGTCTTGCCAGCAATCTTTCCAAGCTTGTGAATCTTTGGAGAGTGTAATTAATGTCCTTTGAGACACTTCCAAGTGAGAAGAAAACGCGAGGAGTGTAAATTTACTTTTACTTTTTATTTTTTTATGTCTGGGCTCCAAAGCTCCATGTCCTACTGGTTTTACTCAGAATCATATGTCACTTCAAAACCCTCTAGAATTATTGACAACTTCCAGGTTTCTGAACAGGATTGTGGCAAGTTCTCAAGCTTTTTTCTGTGAAAGTAACTGCTAACAAATCTTAGGGCACATTAATGGCTTGCTTGAGAACTTGGACAGTAGTGAAGAGACCATTAACTGAGGAACAGCCATATCCAGTCAGAGCAAAGCTTTGTCTTAAGCAGCAGCCCATGCACTGTGTGGTGTAGAGTATCATAGAATCGTAGAATAGTTTGGGTTGGAAGGGACCTTTAAAGGTCATCTAGTCCAACCCCCCTGCAGTGAGCAGGGACATTCTTCAACTAGAGCAGGTTGCTCAGAGCCCCGTCCAACCTGACCTTGAATGTTTCCAGGGATGGGGCATTTACCACCTCTCAGGGCAACCTGTTCTAGTGTTTCACCCTCATTGTAAAAAATTTCTTCCTTATATCTAGTCTGAATCTACCCTCATTTAGTTTAAAACCATTCCCCCTTATCCTGTGGCAAAAGGCCCTGCTAAAAAGTTTGTCCCCATCTTTCTTATAAGCCCCCTTTAAGTACTGAAGAACCTTCTCTTCTCCAGGCTGAACGACCCAACTCTCTCAGCCTTTCTTCATAGGAGAGGTGTTCCATCCCTGTGATCATTTTCGTGGCCCTCCTCTGGACCTGCTCCAACAGGTCCATGTCCTTCCTGTGCTGAGGGCTCCAGAGCTGGATGCAGTACTCCAGGTGGGGTCTCACCAGAGCAGAGTAGAGGGGTAGAATCCCCTCCCTCGACCTGCTGGCCACGCTTCTTTTGATGCAGCCCAAGATACGGTTGGCCTTCTGAGCTGTGAGCACACATTGCTGGCTCATGTCCAGCTTTTCATCCACTAGTCCCCCCAAGTCCTTCTCAGCAGGGCTGCTCTCAATCCCTTCATCCCCCAGCCTGTATTGATACTGGGGGTTGCCCTGACCCAGGTGCAGGACCTTGCACTTGGCCTTGTTGAACCTCATGAGGTTCACACGGGCCCACTTCTTGAGCTTGTCCAAGTCCCTCTGGATGGCATCCCATCCCTCAAGCATGTCTACCGCACCACTCAGCTTGGTGTTGTCTGCAAAAGAGTACAAAAAAAAGAGTACGAAGAGTGTTGTGATGAGACTTGTAAGAGACTTTGCAAATGTTAACTGTTGATATCAGGGTGTGAAAATGTAAGCAGCTGGTCAGCCTGTGTATCCTTTTGACTTGCATGGGATTCAAGCACTTATTTCTTTGGCTGTCTGGTCCAAACCAGCATTTCAGCTGAAACAGTTCCTGCCCTGTGAAGAAATAATTGCATCCAAATTTGTCTGTTGGGACATAGTCAGTTGGGTTCTAATCTAATTTTGGGATCAAAAATCTCATGCTCTGCCAACAAAGTTATACAGGTTAGCCAGGGCTAAACAGCTCTGGAAACAGCAGTATACAAGTGCAAAGATGAGCTCTGAAGCAAGAGCCCAGGCTTGTAAGGAGTGCTCCTCAAGTAACTGCGTAATTCATTGCTGAAGGGCCCCTGATTCTCTTTATAGTGGATGTCCCCACAGGATGGTTCAGTCTCCTGGAGTCTGAAAGAGTTTGCTTTGCTCTCTGTTGCTATGTTAGGTGGTCCTAGGCTGACTTGGATCTCAGCTTGGGCACTTAGCAGGTGTGTTGTTAGGTAGTCTGTACTGGAGACTTCGTGGCAGTGGCTGGATGGGAGCTGAGCTCTTCTAAAACTTCTGTGTTCTGGAGTCCTTCAAAACTCTCTGGTAGATGAGAAACTGAGACACCATGTTTGAGAAGGGTGATTCAGTTCCTGCCCACTGCCTGGCACAGTTCTTTGTGTCTATCTTCTCCAACAGATTTCTTCCAGGCGGTGCAGAGAAATTCAAAGATCTGAGTATTTTGCTTTGCCTTGAAGGGGGGCAACTCTGCAATTTCTGCCGATTTTTAAGTCGGAAGGGAGAAAATAACGCTTTCTGTGGGAGGATGTAACAGTAGGACAGAATAAAACTATGCTATGACAATTCATTGGCTTTTCAATTTGAAATCTTATTTAAAATAGATATTTTTTAAAATATATGAAATTCTTAGTTTTATCACTGAGGCCCTGTTGTAGGGCTGCCTCATTTATATCCTTCTGCCTGCTAAGGTTTGGTAGCCAAAAGTCACTAACATATCTTGCAAACTAAAGACAGGTCTTCTATGAAAATATGAGTATCAATCTGTGAATTCTCATTCTTTGGTCCTGGTGGGCTTTTTCTGTGGGATGTGCATGTGGGAAATACAATGCCAGTCGATGCTTCCACTAAAGATAGTTTTTTCTCCCTGGTGATTCAAGTACTAGTAGCAGTACTAGTTGCTGAACTACTGCTGCTCTCTGTGGTCACTGAAGACGCTAAAGGTTTTGGGATATAAGGGAATGCGATAGGCTCTTCTATGCCAGGGTAATACTGATTAATGTGGTACAATGTTCAGAGCCAGTTATGTGGCCCTACTGATGTTTTCAAGGACAGTCTACATATCCTTTTTAACATTCAGTGTGCCTGTTTTCGTTCCCATTTATTTTACTGTGGGTTCTGCAAATTTAGATAGGACCAGAAATCCTCCAAGTTCAATAATAACTACACACATTTCATTACCCATGTTCACACTTTTTCCCAGCCCAGCATTTAAAGCCTAGGCAAGCAATGAATTTAATTATATTGTAAAATATTGGAATTATTTCCAGACATAATATTGAGAGTCTAGGGACAGTAACTTTTTGATTCTTGAAATATAACATGCCTATTTAGGTCATAATTTCAGCTATAATGTTACTTGCTCCTTGTAACAAGTCTTCAAGGAAGACTCAGCTTCTTTGTTTAGAGGAGTATTGTACTGTACAGTGTATTTGGTAGATGATGACCCAAACCATGTGGGTTCAGAATTTCTTTTTCTGTGTTTCTGGTGATGTTAGTGGATTTACATCTTAGTGTGAATGTAGTGTTTACTTGCTTGTCCAAACGATGCATTCATACTTTAGTTTTCAAAGAACAATAGCCTGTAACATGTTAATACCTGTTAATACTTTGGTTAAAGGAAAATGGGGAGATAAAGGCGTTCACGAGAGTACTTGGCTTACTGAAATAGAACAGGTATTACAAACAAATGTCTGGACTGTGCTACTGCCATAGAGAACTGCAGGGGCAGATCTGGATGCCAAACGATTGGATTTTCAGGATT
This sequence comes from Fulmarus glacialis, assembly GCF_000690835.1. Taxonomy (NCBI): domain Eukaryota; kingdom Metazoa; phylum Chordata; class Aves; order Procellariiformes; family Procellariidae; genus Fulmarus; species Fulmarus glacialis. Next base: position 41,803 of record NW_009227410.1, on the reverse strand, counting down.
CTTTGTGGAAGTATGTATGTATAAGGAGACTGTTCTTTGGAATATCACAGCCGCAGATGAGTTGCTCAACGTAGGTAATGGTCTGCAGCACCAGAGACTTCTGTCCCTAACATTGCCCAGTATCCAGGATGTGACTTATGCGTACACTCAATTTGCACACACAAAGCAAGTGGGCAAAATTGATGAACACGTGTTAACTTCAATGCAGCTGAATATGAGATGGATGGATGTGGCATTTGATGCTTTTTATGATAAGAATGCTCTATTGCCTGTGACCCACTGTTACTCAAGATGCTATAACAGCTGTGTCGTAGTTTAGCCCCAGCCGGCAACTAAGTCCCACACAGCCGCTCACTCACTCCCCCCCAGTGGGATGGGAGAGAGAATCAGAAGAGTAAAAGTGAGAAAACTCATGGGTTGAGATAAAGACAGCTTAATAGGTAGAGCAAAAGCCACGCATGCAAGCAAAGCAAAACAAGGAATTCATTCACTGCTTCCCATCGGCAGGCAGGTGTTCCACCATCCCCAGGAAAGCAGGGCTCCATCACGCGTAACAGTTACTTGGGAAGACAAAACACCATCACTCTGAATATCCTCCCTCCTTCTTCTTCTCCCAGCTTTATATACTGAGCATGACATCATATGGTATGGAATATCCCTTTGGTCTGTTGGGGTCAGCTGTCCCAGCCGTGTCCCCTCCCAACTTCTTGTGCACCCCTAGCCTCCTCGCTGGTGGGGTGGGGTGAGAAGCAGAGAAGGCCTTGACTCTGTCTAAGCACTGCTCAGCAACAATGAAAATATCCCGGTATTATAACATGGTTTCCAGCACGAATCCAAAATATAGCCCCATACTAGCTACGATGAAGAAAATTAACTCTATCCCAGCCAAAACCAGCATAAGCTGCAACTTTCAAAACAGCCAAATAAGTTAGGACTTGATTTATTTCTCTTTGATTTCTGTGAGAATTAGGGATGTGTTTGTTGATAATCACAGATGCCGTTAGGCACATGATGCTCACAAATGTGTCCAAGCCCACACTCTTGCAGCCTTTAGCGGGGTCAGTAGAGTGTTTTCAAAGTTTGTATGCCTATGATGGGCAGGTATGACTTCAGGACTGCTGCCTTCAGCTGAGCTGCAGTGCTTGGCTCTGGCAGTGCTCCTGGGCTGCTTCAGCTGTGTTGTAAAACATTTTGAACCATGGCTCAACTGTTGGTAATGATGGCCAAGTTATTTGCCTGCACCAATTAATTAGACCTTGCTATGATGAATGAGTTCAGCGGATCTGTGCCTTTGTGCATATTTTTGTTTGTAATTACAAGTGCTGTTCTCTTAGGCTGTTTGCAGCTTTCTCTTTGTTCTGATTACACGAAAAGAAAGTTCATGGCTTTTGCAGATTTGGTTTCCCCCTTTCCAGAAATTTTCTCCAGATTGTTAATCCAAATGTTGAAGGAGGTCGTAGCAGGGCACCTTGATGCAGTCTGAGAGCTTCTTGTAGCATTGATATAACTGGTAGGGCTAATGGAAGCTAAAACTAGAAGACTGTCCAGCAGAAAAGACAACCAGATAAACGTTTGCAGATCATCTTGTCAGTGATCCTACCAGTGATAGTATGTTTTGCAAAAGCTGGGTCTGTTCTGCCCTCAGAGTGTTTTGATTGCCTTAACTCTGATCTGTTTTGTTCACCACCATCCCTCCAGAGGAGTATGTAGGAACCTGTGGAGAGCTTGGGGTGTAAAATGCCCAAGCCGTGTGGTTTTTTTTTCATTGGGGCCAGGACTGCATTCCAGGTGTCTGCAAAGGAACAAGTAACAGGAGGAAGAGTAAAAGTATTGTGAGGAAGGGAGAATTGCTGGCTGCTACTCGTCCTGGGGAATAAAAGCACTACTTCGAACTGCTATAAGAAGGCGACCAAGTGCGAGCTTCTCAAATCTCTTGATGGTCAAGTAAATTATGTGCGTGTGTGTACATGGGTTATTTAGAATTATATGGTGAATTTAATTTAAATTGATCTTCAAAGGGATATCAACAAACTGTTTCATTTGTCAGGGGAAATCACCTTTTATTGTTTTTAAATGAGAATGGTAATTAGAAGGAAGTTTGGGTGAAAATTGCTTCTTGGGCTAGCTTGTTACTTCACTATTCACTACATTACCAAAGGGAAATAGCCATGTCCCCATGTAATCTGAACTCATCAACAAGTGCTCAAAAACACACGTGGCTTGTTAGTAAAGTCTATAATTGAAAGGAGGAAGGGAAATCCCTAGGACTAGCATGTAGTAGGACCTGAAAAAAGGGTCAGCTTTCTCCCTTGCTGTCCATTCCCTCCAAGGTCCGCATGGTCTAATCCTAACTCAGAACTGCTGCTCTCATTGTAAGTGTTGTTTGCCCGTGAAGTAGAAGGGCAAATTGAGAACTATAATCTGAATAGGTGAAGAAAACTAGTTCTGAGTTATATCAAGTCGAGAAGCAGATACTCTTCTCTAAAGTAATATGCAGATTCATCATGATCAAATAGCAAGGTCACTATTCCCTTAAGTGGATGTTCATAACTAGCAATGTGGAAGGGTTGTTTAACCTAAGGGCCAGAGTTTAACCTAAAACCGTAAAGGGATCAGAATTTGTCAAATGTTTAGCACTTAGGTTTCGAAAGCAGCTGGACACTTAAAGATAGGAGCATCTAATGTCCTTGCATCTCCAAGATCTTCATCTTCCTTTTTATGCATTCATAGAGAGTGTTGACGCTCCTCCTGGTAACCTTTTTAAGAAAAGCTGCAAATGAATGTATCCCATTTTAGGTGTACATATAATACTTGGGTTCTGGAGTTTTGTGATGGCCCAACGTGGTCTCTTTGTTTGCCCTACAAAAAGGTAGGGCTTTGTGGGATAATGAACAGATGCCTTGGACTTTATTTGATATTCGTGTTCTAAAACATCCCTTGTCTGTTTCCACAGCAGCATAGATACATTTGTCTTAAGGAGAAAATGGGATTTTAGTCTTTTGGGGATTTTTAAGGGTGGTTATTCATGGGAGGGGAGACAGAGGTAAGGGGGAAGAATTATCGTGGGCACCTAAGCAGACAACTGTGTTGCAAAGTAGCTTTATCTTTCATACACAGTTCCTCAGTCCCGTCAGCAGTGACTGTCTGAATAATATACAGAGGAAAAAAGGTGTTTGGGTAGGTGTGGATTTCTACCAGAATGCAGTTTTTGAAACATTAGTGGTATTCTTAAGGTGTGCATACTCAGCACAACATATTCATTCTTGGTTGCCTCCTCATTCTTTTAGCCAATTAAAGCAATTTATTGGGGCATGAATATGCCACAAAAGTAAATCTCAAAAGATTTTTTTCTCTGTCCTGGTTATGAATGTAGTCTGCATTTTTTTCCATATGCCATTCCAACTGCTGGCACGTGCTTTTTAGTGTTATAATCTTCTTGAATGGCTTTGATTAAAACTATTTACTTTTCTAGTGCTGGTTATTTCTTTTGGTTTAAAAATTAAAATAATAGTAATATAAAAAAAGAGGGGGGAAAGCCCCCGAACTAGCTTTCTTTCTGCATGATTCTTGTATCTATTGAAGGAGATGTGTTAGGAAATTTAATATATATCGCTTTTAAGCCCACACATACCATAATAGGTGCATTTATAGATAGTAGGCAATATTGTGAATAACTAATGGTGTGGGAATTACCGTAGAGATACCTAAGAGTAAGTCGTAGGGGTTTTTAAATGCTGACAACTAAGTAGAAAGTATAAAAATCTCAGGTTCCTATTAGCTATGGTATTACAATAGTTGTGTTATCAAGATATTTAATTGTTAATGGTGCATTTTTTTGTCTCGCATCACAGTTTCCAGTCACCTGAAATCTTGGAAAGCACACATACATATATAGCAAGTAAGCGGATCTGCTTCATAGAGGCATCTTAATTCAGTGGAAGTTTAGAATCATTTATATTCTGCTTTTGTTGTCTTGTAAATTGCTGGAGGACTCTGGATATAAGATAGTTTTTGTTGTAAGATTGTGGATTGTAGGTGTTGCACTTTTATAATGTCACCTTGTCAGCGCATACCTGGTCCAAAGAGGACTGGGAATATTGTTTACAGCTGTTGGGCTAGCTAATGAATGGCTGTAACTTAAGTCTGTGAAGTGATGCCATTTTACACTTGTCTGTCCAGAGTGGGTGCTCTGGTTGCTGAGCGCTTTTGAGGAAGTAACGTGCGCTGTAGTGGGTCAAGTCCAGTGCCAGCAAGAGGCAGAAGACAATTTAATAATGATGCTGTCCACACAGATTGGCCAGCTGGATGCTTCCAAAGCAGGTGGCAGCGTCTTTGTACTTGAGAGAGAAAAATAAAATGTGAGAACTTTAAATTGGAGACATCATCCCCTGCTAAAAAGCTATGCAAATTAGAAACCTCTCATTAAATGCAAGCTAGAAGGAGCAGCCTCCCCATGTATTTGATCAGATTGTGTGGTTTTGATTGAAATTATTTCATTTTGTACTGAGGATATACCTTTCTATAAATTATGTTTAGTTAACTTGAATGTAATGTGAGGTGTCTATCTCTGGTCCCTAGATAACACTGAAATTATACTAGTTACAATTTTACAAATCTGACAAATCCCTGGTAATCGTTATCTTGGTTGAAATCTAATTAATAGTAGTATAGCATTACAGTTGTACCTCCTTTGTGAAATTTAATAGTCACTTGGTGACTTTCAGGCACTAGCTGCCTGGTAGGCATACATGCTGCAGTGGCAGACTAGGAATATGCAAATCCCAAACACTCGGCAATATGCAGTTTACTGTGATGTGGAACACTTTTAAGAAAGTTCCTATTGCACAAGGAGGCATTTGAAAGGGCTTTTTCCTTGTGTGGGTTTTTGGGGGTTTTTTTAAATGGAATACCAGTGCACCCTGGGGAAGTGCTCCTCTAGATTTTTTTTTCCTCTGTTTTAATTCTCTGCATGTGGCATGCATATAAATTGGAGAGAGCTGATTTATTTTTTCCCTTTTTTATTTCCAGATCCTTGTGAAATATATACTGTTCCCATATGTTTGCAGGATTATGCTTTGCTATGTTGTCTTAAGTTCCTTAGGCAGAATAAGGAACGCTTTTCCTTTACTATAGCATCTAGTATTGCTCAGTTGAAGCTAAATGTTTTCCTCCTGAATTTAGCTCTGTTTGTGCTTTGGTTCAGAAACAGTGGAAGTCAAGTCCAGGGGAAAGCTATGATAAAACAACTATTCAATTAAAGGTCAGAATTTCACTTACTCTCCCTCTGAATTTTAGTATGTGTCTGAAACAGCGCACTCTGATCATCAAGTTCTCTACCAAAGCAGTTGGGGTCAACCTGAACTCATGCAGTATAGGGAAGGAAAGAGGGAGGTGAGCATTCAACTCAGTTTTCTGATAACTCGAGCCCTCTTCCAAAGGCTTAGACCTTCTAGCCTGTTTCCAGTGCAGGCAGTTGAAATTTGTGTTTGTAAAGAACTTCCTCATCCAAACAGACAAACTTTGGTGTGTCTGGATTTCACTGCAAGCACAGTGCCCAACTGCATGGGTAGATCGCAGAAGAGCTTAGCTTTGGGGTATGTATGAAGGGTAATGTAACAGCACAGCAAAGTGCTTTACTGGTTGGTGATCCAAACAGAACCATGATCCACCTGGAAGAATTACAAAGGAAAAAGTGAACAGCAAGAGGGAGTTCTTCTTCTCCAGAATCTGCCTCTTTCACTGGCTGCTACCCACTGGAGGTTTGGTTAGTGACCAATTTGTTATAGCTGACTGCTATGGGAGTAAGCCCATGACTCTCTGGATCTCCTTCAGACTTGGATACACCCTTTGGGGTTCTTTCATTCAGGTATACCACAGCATTGCATACTTGTAATACAATAAATATAACCAGTAAGAAAGTATAAGATCTTCTCTCATGACTGTGTTGATCCATTTCTCAGCTGATCAGTTATTGCACGTTCAAACTCTAATCGCCACTACCGCAGTGTGTTCTGTTCGCTAGGCCCCCTAAATAGTGAATGTGGTATCTGCAAGGCTACTTGCTCTTGCTTGTCCCCTGTGTGCTAGCATTTTTTGAGATGGTAGGAGCTGGTTAGGTGACAAGCATCCTCTGTTAACGCAGATGTAATGTTGGGTGCTGAAATACTGATAACCGAAAGAAACACTTTTGTGCTTTACAGATAAGCAAGCTTTACATTAGATGGAAGACCACGTAGCATAATTACTCATTGATAGTACCTTTCACTAAGCAATTGCATCCATCCTGTTGACAATTCAGCCCATTTCAGATGCCGGCAGTGCCACTGGAATTGCCTCTCCTAGATCAGTGTTGGGCTACAGAAGAAGCAGCATCTTCACAAAAATCTCAGTGCGTTAGTTTTCATTTTAGTCCTGATGAACACAAGTCTGAAGTGAAACAGTAGGAAGGGAGGAGATGAGCAGTAAACAGCACAACCACTTTGAAAATACCTAGAAGACTTTTAAAAGATAGAAAACCAAAGAAAACTAGAGACAGCCTACAGGCAAACCTAACTTGTCTCTAACTCACATCTAGTCTGGAATTTCATTGTACCTCTGATTAAGGAAAGAAAGACCAATTATCCCAGGAAAACATGGGTTGCATTACATATGCATTCACTGCCAAAGGGGGAGAATGTCGATTACTTAACACAAAAGTGCTGAAGCCATTAGTACAGCCTTTTAGAGTTGAAATAAACATGTATATTATATGCCCGTAAATCCCAGTGGACAGCACAACTGGTGTCATGTTCCACAGTGGATCCATTAGCAACATAATGTCATCTAACCACAGGCCATGCTAATGGTTTAAATTAGAATGTGTGGGGATTTTTTTAATTTATAAAAGACACTGCTGCCTGATTAGAATAAACCTCTTCAGCATAAAGCTGCTGCTCTTGTATGAAAACCCTTGTGACACGTTACTTCAAGCAATATCAATGAATGGGAAGGTGTGAAACTAAACTTTCTGAGCGTGCAAGACCTAAAAGAGAGTTGAACAAAACAAAGGCTGGGATGTCTCTAAAAGCAACTGAAATCCAGTGTGGGGCAGGTGACAAAGGATGTACAATGGTATGTTTGTGCAAACCCATTTTATAGCTGAAGATAATTGGCTCCACCATACTATGGGCAACTATGCCCCACTGGCAGTAGTGGTGCTAATTGCTTGGGGCAGAGAAATGGGCAATTGTCATGGGTCTAATGGAGAAACGAATCTGTGTAAAGCAAAACTTTAAAAATCAAAACCATGACCTCAGCACAGAAAACAGAAGGACGTGTGAACTTGGAGGCTGCTGCCCTTCTTTCATTGTTGCTTTAAATGCCTCTGCCAGAGATATGGAGGCTACTGCTGGGGCTTCAGACCTTTCCAGAAAACACAGCACTCGTACTATATAGCTTTCGACATAATTCCTCTGTGAAAGCATTTCCTCAGAAGGCTGTGTTACAGTAGGACACCAGTAATTCATACTCTCCTATGGAGCTGGAGGGCAGACTGCTAACCTTGATACTGTATGGCTAACTAATAATACTGCCAGCAGTACTTCTCTTTAAGTCTTCTATCTACATACTACTCTTTCCTTCAGAAAATGCAGATGTGTTTTCCCTTCTCATCCTCCATATCGCTTATGGGCCTAAAAATTCATGTTCCAGTTAGGAGAATTGGTTAAGCACAATAAATAAAGAGCTGCTTACAAAACATGTCTCTCATGCAGTTTGGTTGGGGGAGAAGAGAGGAATGGAAGCAACCTCTCTTCTGATGAGTAGAGAAGCAGGATGGGGACCTTGTGCTCATAAAACTTACCTGAAATAGTTCTTGCTTCTTTTAAATGAGATGCTAACTCCATCACAGAATTCCTCCTCTAAGGTACTGGAGTGTGTCCATCAGCTCAATTCTGATACCTTATGAGAACTCGTTCTCACTGCAAAGATGATTTGATCATAATTAGAGAGGCCTCTGGTCTAAATGCAGTAGTGCTCTTACCTTGGACCAGCTGGCCTACTGGAGAGTGTGAGCAGAGCTCACAAGCTACTTAGTGGACCACATCACAGCCTGAGCTTGCTTCCCTGCTGCACCAAGAGACACAACTTTTTCTTTCTCAGTAAAAGCACTGTGGAGTGGCAGTACCTGTTTTCTAAACGGGTTTGCATGGGTCAGCTACTTGAGTGGAAAAAGCCCATGCTGTGCTCACATAAATCAAAAAGTATAAGTACCGTATCCCTGAGAGGAGGAGGAAAACTGTAATCCAATTTGTTGTATGGAGATGACAGCAGAGGCTCAGACAGAAGGAAAGCAAGGTGAAGCGTGATGGGAAAGCAGTCCTCTTCAATCTGTATTGGAAAAGAGAGCAAGACAGCCTTCAGGGAAGTAAATGATGTTAGTATTTCTGCAGTGAAATAAGCTGTAGACAGATAAATCCTAACTCCTCACTGTACAGTGTCCCTCCTTGGGAAAAACTGTTGCGTTTTGTTCCACCAAAAGCATCTCTGAATTCCACTGGCTCTTCACATGTTTTATGTATATATCTTTGCATATTTTAGGAGCGCCATTCAAGGGAATGTTTTAATTTCCTCGCTGTGTAGTTCAACCTGCCGTACATTAATGTTTATATATGCCCTTTGGTAAAAGCCAAGTGTGCCCTAGGAATTTGATCTGATGCCTGTAGCTGAAATACTGGCCTCTGACTACAATATGGAAGGTGATACTTGCTTCTTTTTAAACACTTTCTTAATGGCAAAACTAGCTCTCAGATTGTTTGTCTTTTCCCTGACAGAGATAAAGGAAGCTGAAATGTTCATTTAGTTCTCTTCAGCAAGAGGGACGGATGCTTTCTATGAGAACTGATAACAAGGGCATTTTAAAAACTACCTGTAGTTGACACCCAGCACTGTGTGATTTCTTTTGGACAGGCTAAGAAGGTTAAATTGCAGCCTTAAGTAGAGCTGTGGTACTGTACCTGTGACTCCTAGCTCTGGAGCTAACTCTGATCCTGTCGGGGTCGGCTAACAGACTGCGGTAGACTTCACCAGCCCCGTGCTGAGCTCAGGCAAAGTGACATAGCTCTGGTCTGCGGGGCTGCTGTGTGACGCACCGTTCTGTGTCGTGCCCATGTAGTGCGTTAGGCCTTGCGGCCTTTCAGTACTTAAAGGGGGCTTATGACAAAGATGGCGGCAAACTTTTTAGCAGGGCCTCTTGCAACAGGACAAGGGGGAATGGTTTTAAACTAAATGAGGGTAGATTCAGACTAGATATAAGGAAGAAATTTTTTACAATAAGGGTGGTGAAACACTGGCACAGGTTGCCCTGAGAGGTGGCAGATGCCCCATCCCTGGAAACATTTAAGGTCAGGTTGGACGGGGCTCTGAGCAACCTGCTCTAGTTGAAGATGTCCCTGCTCACTGCAGGGGGGTTGGACTAGATGACCTTTAAAGGTCCCTTCCAACCCAAACTATTCTATTCCATGATTCTATGATTAGCTTAGTGCACAAAGTAACACGAACTCACCAATCCCCCAGTACATACAAGCTTGAAAAGGACACTTTTACAACCTTGGTTGCTGCACTGGTAGAGGGCATCTCTAATCGTGTTCCCAAGCCTGTGGTGGCAGCTGCTGTCAGGTGCTGAGCTGCAGGCTTTTGCTGCTGAGATGCTGCAGCTACCTTCCTGGTCGGTTCATTCACTAGGGAGCATGACCCTTTTCTTCTAAGAAATGTGTGAAATAAAGCAGGAGATAACAAAAAAATGAGTTATTCACTAGCATCTCTGATCCCCTAAAGAAGGCAGCACTGGTTTGTTCTGAGTTATGGCACATCACGTCTCACTGGCATCTTGCTTTTGCTGAGGGGGGAGGTCTGTGACCGTACTGGTTAGATTGAGGTGTCCAAAATGAAGTTAACAGTGGTTGGATAGGGTCTCTCTATGCTGAATGTGAAGAGAGTTGACTGGTTTTGAGCTGTGCGGGGAAAGACTATATTCCTTTTTTGATATCCGAGCAGTGGGTTTTGAAAGCTCTCGTTGAGCCCGCTTTAACTAGCTTATAGCGAATGCCCCAATGTTGCTTTCTTGATCCTTGAAAGCTTCTATTAGAGTGAAAGGCCTTTCCATATGACTTATGCCAATCTCTTTGCTGGTGAGCTAGCTTGCTACCTTGGGAACCTTGAATTTTGTTTTTTAAAATGCTGGGGAATGCAAACATGCATAAGCACTATTAGCATCCTCTGTAAGAGAAATTGTTGAGCTAGCTGAATACAAGTCTGGTTTCCCATTTGCTATTGCTGTTGTGGAATTTATCACATGACTGAGAACAATCTCATGTAATAGACCTTGTTCTATAATATTAGCTACCACATACACTTTCTGCTTCAGAACCTTACAATCTGCTTGACATTTTGAAAATTACCAGAGTTGTGCAAGAGTTAGACCCCAACTTCTTCAAATGCTTAAAAATATAAATAAGGCTGCTGCACGTTCTGAGGCATACCCGCTATGGAAGGACCAGGCTCTGAGTCTGAGTTTTCCATGAGTCTGACTTCCTATCTTTAAGTGAATAATTTAAAAAACTTTACTGCACCTTTTCCTAAAGAGGCTTGATTGCTATTAGTGAAGCAGCTAAACCCATTTGCTTCTTCTGACCTCACCATATAATCAGCATTCAGTGTTGCTTGGAGCCTTTAACTGAGCCAGGAAATCAGTCTTATGGGTCACATTTGTATGAGAATGCTTAAGAAATGCATGTTCCTGTTTTTTCTTTAATTCAACAAAAGTTGCATTTCCCCAGTTAAGGAATTTGTCTTCAGTTGGAGTAAAAAGATAAGACTTCAAAAACTGTGTTCAAAAATGGGAATGCAAAATAAAAATTGGCAGCATGGCATAGTTTGTTCATCATATTTTTCAATATCAGACATTAATGTGTAATGTAACAGAGGTGAAAATAAAACACTCAAAGTGAACATTTGGTGTTGAAATGTAGTCGAGATAACTCTGAACAATCTTTTCTGTAGTTGTCATGTTTTTGCAGATTGTTTGAATATTCCCTCCTCAGGGGGGAAGCTGATCCAACAGAGAAGTTTGGGATAGGTTGTAATAAAAGCAAATGCCAAGTGGTTTTCTTTTGAGAAACCCTAGTTTGCCATTTCTGCCAGTTCTGATCTTTTCATGGGGGTCATGTTCAAAATGCCTTTGTAACTCTCCCCAACATGTACAGCTCCAGTGGAAATCCTCGGCGTGGGATTATTTTAGCCTGGTTATCCACAGCTAGCTGTCTTCACACACGAATACAGTCTCTAAGAGGCAAATCGAGCACGTATTTGGCTTGAAACATCAAAATTGGTCACTGAAGTAAATCTAGAAGGGCAGTAAAATTTTCTTGTCATTGTAGTTTTACC